>NC_061117.1:63105088-63169946 GCF_002878395.1 Capsicum annuum
GTTAATAATGATGAATAGTTACTAAATGGTTGACTAATGAATAGTTATGCGAGGATTAGTTAGTAAATTATGGTTAGTTAATGAATGGTGTCAGTTAATAAAAGATGGTGAGATGATAAGTAGTAATGTGTTGTCTAATAACAATTAACAAATATAGGATGATTAGTTGACAATGATGAATAGTGGGTAAATAGTGATTATGGCCCAATGATGAACCTTGAACAGATGTTAGGTATTGGCCATTTTATAAGTGGTGGTTAGTTGCAATCCCGTGAATACGTATTATGTGAAGGATAATGTTTAGGATAATAACTAGTGGTTATGTAATGACTAGCAAACTTGTAACGGCTCAATTTGCTAAACCAAAATGCTACATGGTGCTCATGACCCCGAATGACCACAAGCCAACCTATGACTGATATCAGTACCTGTATGCTGCATAAGATAACATAATAATGCGGAAAGATGCACTGAAAGGCCATAAGGTTCGATCATGAACATAACTGAATAACGTAACGTCTGTGTGGGGTAATAGAATACCCAAAACAAAACTGAAGTCTAAAACATGATAGTCTGTATCTAGTCTGCATCTAGTCTGAAAGCCTCTACTGTCTGAAGAATCTGAATAAGGAGTTGATGGGACATGTCCCCAACTAACTCCAACTAATAAGCTAATCAATGAGATACTAGCAAATCATTATGTTCTTAAAGGACGAGGACTCACTTCTACTCTGACTACTAAATCTAGGATCTATTGCTGATCTAGAACTCGTGTCATTGAACCTATGGTGTAACATAAAAAGAAAGCACCATAGCACAAATGCGTCAGTACATATGTACCAAGTATACAAGTGAGGTAAGCTATATGCAATGGTTCACATGCATGAATAGTGCTAACTGACTGTCTAATATGAACGTGAGAATACATGCATAATTATGTAACTGTAACTGATAACGTGATTTCATGATTTTTGAGTCTGTATACTGATAACGTGACATGTTAGTAATTGATATGACTGATAACATGAAGGACTATATCTGAATAATGCTGATAACAAGGGGGACTGTATTTGAGTATAACTAATAACGTGGGTGACTGTAGCTGATAGTCCTGAATCTGATGGAACTATCTGAGTTCCGTACTGTATCTGAGTTGACTATATCTGACAATCTTGAAATCTAAAGAACTATCTGAGTTCTATTATTGAGACTAATTGACTGTATCTGATAGTCCTGATTCTATAACATGAAACTATGGGAAATAGTATCTAACCGACATGCCCCAAAGGTGCTATGATAGCTGAGCTGGGGTCCAATCTATGCCCTGATTGGAAGGGTGTCAATACCACGCCACTGGTAAGGACAACATGTGAGTAACCCTCATATAACAGGTAAATCTAGTAAGAATGGTGGGAACCCTCACATAACAGGTTAAGCCACCTCATCTACCCTCATATAGCAGGCTACGATGTCTCAACCTATGCTGGCTACATAATTCTAGAATGTAAGGATTGCTTCTAGGAATCACACCCTCGTATAACAGGTGAGTCCCCATCCTTGGGTTCACTCGGTGCTAATTCATACTCCCATATGAATGGACATTGAACATGATTTACTAAACTGAACTGAGCATGGACTGAGTTACTGGATTTCTGTGGCTGATGGAATACTACTGATATCTGACAACTGACTGAGTCATGAAATCATGGAGATTTTTCCCGATTCATAATAATATCTGAAGTCTAAGAGTTCATAGCTTGACTGATAGTATCGTGAAAACATGACATAGATCTAGGCACACAACTAATATTTCAGGTACAAGTACCCCCAGGACTTGATGGAAGGAAACTGACATAGTCTGATTTACTTGAAGACTTGACTAACATCGTAATACATACTACATTCATAGGAGTCTTTCATCAAACATTTAATAGGCATAAACTTGTACATACATGGGGATTTCATGATATCATGCTAGGTAGACAATTTTCCTTCATCTAGGCATTTAATCAAACATATTGTAGGCATAGTACATGTAAAGCACATTATACAACAATTAAACATCATGCTTTAAGTCCAATTCTATCATACAAGGTTTTAGTCACGGGATTTTGTAAATCTTCATCTATACTAATCAAACCACATGGAATTTATCAGCAAATCATAGAATAGAAATCAATTCCTTATTTATCAACATGAAAGAGAACATACAAAGCATGAAAACATGAAGAAAACCCATAACTTGTAGTTGAAAAGGGATTCTTGAACTTCATGGATGAAAGGAGCCCATGAATGAACACTATGCATACCTTAGTTCATGATTTCGTGAAGATTGATGGTGAAACCTTCTTGAATTTGAATCCCCAATAGAAACCCTATCTTGTTCTTGAGATAAACTTGAGAGAGACTAATATGTTTTGAGTGAAAAGTGGATGAATCATGTGTTAAAGAGATTATATAGGGGTAGGAAGTTGACCCTTTTAACCCTGAACACGTCATTAAATTTTTAGTAAAATTTCCTGAGTTGGGCCCTTGGCGCAACGCGGCGTTATCGCGCTGTGTCACTGGAAATTGACAATTGGGAAACTGCATGGTGGCGCGATACAGAGCTATCGTGTTACTACCTTATATATGACCTGGAAGTTTGAAATGACGTGCCAGTATCACAGAGCAACATTAGAATTTGACAATTGCCATTTGAGCTATCTCCGCGATGCGCTGAAGGCTCAGGTCAAGCACTGTCTCACTAAAAAGGCTTTAACTCTTCGCCCGGGTGTCGGATTTGGGTGAATTATATATCGATGGAAATCTTATTCAATTTTCCAAGTGATAGGAATTCAAAATTATGGAAATACCACATGTATAAGAATGAATTCTTATTTCAAAGCAAGTTCTAACATCCTTGAGATGATTTTCAAGCTAAGAAAAAACATGGGTATGACAGAACTAGTGGTTCTATTATAATAAGCATTGGTTATCTAATAATGAGTAGTTGGAAAAGTATTGACTTGATAGATATTGTATGGTAATATGACTATGTTTAAGTATGTATATATATGTATGTATGGCTATATGAAGCTATGACATTAACATATATCCCTTCCTTTGCTTGTTCATAGTGTATTTTCATTTCTTGACCTTGTATATTTCTATATTTATTTCTTTCTCTTTTCATTCATATATTTTCATAGGATATACGTTATATTATTGATGTCTATTGTGGCTGGAATAGGATAGTTCTGCCTGATACTTCCTTAGTCTTATTATGTTAGACTCTTGGACATAAATAGGATATTTGTTCCCTATTATCTCATTGAATTGTTATATAAACTCTAGAATTTTGGGTGTAGTTTCCATTCTGTTGATATGTTGTATATATTTTCTTTGTCTTTGGTGCGCAGTTAGAAGTTGCCTATTGAGTACCATTCATTTGGTAGTCATACTACACTTCTGCAGCCTGTAGATCATAGTAAGAGTTATCTCCATTAATGTGTTCATTGTGTGGAGAACCCATGGTTTGGAGTCTTAGGGTGAGTTCTCGACGTTCAGAGTATTACTTATCTCTCTCTTATGTAATAGACTAGTCTCCATACTGTATTTAGAGATAAGTTGTGTCAAAGTATTTTTTTGACATTTTACTTTTGTACTCTAAATATATTAGAACCTCTTGTACTGATACCACCAGATTTTGGGATTTCTTATGTATTGATCTTTACTTTATATATATTCACATTTTTTGCATTATATTGTTGAGTAGTCTGTTACTAGCCATTCTGGACTATGGGTTGGCATACCTACTAGTGGGTTATGGTAGATACCGTCATGACTTGAAAAAATTAGGTTGTGACAGGTTAGGTAAAGGGGTGATCTCTGATCAATCTAGGAATTGAGATACCTTTCACGGCTAGGCCCTGGTGCGGGTCATGACACCACGTAGGTATATTTCTACCTTAAATGCAAATTATATCTTTATTTTGTAGAAGATTACAATCCTATTCTATTTATCCCCACGTACTATCCTCTTGTTCCTCCTTTCGGGCTCACAAGATGACTATGGATATATTCTATAAGGTAAATAATCCTTAAAATAGTTATAACAAGGATAAATAAACAACCAAATATGATAAATAATCAAAATAAAGTCAATTCATAATAAGAGTAATCATGTTCTTGGCCTTAAACCCAGAAAAGTTCATTTAGCTACTCATGGACATAAATATAATTACAATGATAGAATACACGTTAAAATCCATCAAAAACCAAAGTAATTTAATAAAACCGTAATTGAAGTTTTCTCCATCCCCCAAGGTGTGTAACATAATGTTTAAGGGTCCTATTTATAGGAGGACGCAAGCTACCGAATTGAACTTACCAACATGCCACTGACCTTATTGCAGTGCCTAGGGTATTTGTCACGCCCTTATTATGGTGAGACACTATAATTGACTTCCTGGGATTTCTCTAAGTCCTTGGAATGTCCATAAAGGGGTACCTAAGGTCTGTGGCACGCAAATGACTCTGAAATATCCATTTTTGGTGAAATCTTGTTCCACGTGTTTGTCAATCCTTTACAAGACATGTGGTCTGGTTTAAACTTTATTTACATCTTTTCTATCCTCCATATATTATCCATATATCATCATTATCAACTAACAAAAAATACTATAGCATCAAACACCATGTATTAGAGCTCAAATCCACTTATAATTCAAGATGATGAACTAGAATTTTAAGCTACGAATTCTAGTTTTGTGGTTTTGATCTTTAACTTAGTTTTGACTCTTGGATTGTTTCAATTGAAACTTAATCACTATAAAAAAGTCATTCCACTCATAAATAAATAATCATATCCTTAGTAACACTTTATGCACACCAGAATCCATCGAGATCAACTTAAACAATACATAGTTCAAGCTAGTAGCACTAGTTTTCTCATCTAAACTCTAAGTGACCAAATTTATCCCAAACTTGTTTGAAAGAAACCTTAAACATTATAGTTAATTAGTTTAACACTTGTATGATACATTATATCATTAATAACTCATTAATCACACAATTAGTCCTTAAAACAAGGTTAAATAATCATAGATAATGACACTGAGGTGCAAAAGTTCACCTCAGGTCAAGATCACATAAAGCCTGAGAGAAGTTGAAGGACCCAATGTTACATGGAATGGTAAAGTCAATGAGGTCCTCCTTCTTCTCTACCAATGATCTAGAGGCAACAACACTACAATGATGCACATTGTCTACAAGCTCATAGCTTACTGTCCGCTTCCTAGTGACCAGATCTTTCATGAATTTTGTGTAATCATGCATCTTCTCTAATGGCCCTACCATCCTTCTTTAATATTTATAGGAAATTTGAATATTTACCTTATTCCTTCTTTTTCTTTAGCCTTTGAGGAAAAAGAGGGGATTTCTTGGAATAGTGTTAAAAATAGGTTCATCAAGCTTACCCTTGTCCTTATCCCTTGTAGCACTGTACTCAATATCTGATGATTTTATAGCTTCAAATTTTGGTGCTTCCTTAATGTCAACATTAATATCATCATTTGTTAGCTCAACTACAGTGGGCAATAGAGGATCCATGGTGGTTTTACCACTCCGAGTGGTACTATCATGGCAAGCTATCATTCTTCTGATTTTGATCTATATTATTGGGAAGAGTGCCGGACTGCCTTTGATTTAATATGGCCAACATTTTAAAAAACTACTGCTCTAGTGGTTTGATTGTGGTGGTGTGCGACTCAATGCTTTGATTCATCCCTAATATGTCCGCCATAATCTCCTTAAGGCAACTTTCCTGACTTTTTTGGACATTTACAAACTTTGACAACATTTTTTCTATTCTAAACTATATATTACGGCTGCCTAGTGGAATATATTTGTCAGTCTTCTCTTTATAATCATCTTTGTACCTCCAATCACCATCTCACTCTCTACTTCTGTCTCGGTACCTATCACTGTAGTAGTTCCAACCTTGGTTTCCTTGCCTTTTTGGTCAGAAACCCTCTACTTACTGATCCAAATACTTTGCTTCCTCATCTGGATCAGACTCATATGCTCAGGAAGTAGTTACCTTTGCCCCAACTGTGTTCACCTTTTCACTAGTCATTGCTGCAAATTAATTTTTAAGCAACCTAATATCTATTCTGAGTTGTGAAAATTCCTGTGCTACTAAATCATCTAAAGCTCCATACTTATGAGCGGCTCCTATAGCATATGTACCAGCACCCCTATCAGCCTCCCGAGTGTGCCATCTTCCAACACAAATGCAAAAATGCACCTCCAGATATAGTGTCTTCCATTTTCCTAGAGCTGATATTCAGGGATCTATAAAATATATCTAGAAAATTTAACCATAGAATCTGGTGATTAGGTACCATGCTTAACTTCTTTTTGACCCAAAACTATGCATCTTATATAAACTCTGAAGGCCTATCAAATGTTGTAAATTTCATATTTTAACTACAACATCCTAGCAAGAGGGAAGAATTGGTTCAAAAATTGTCTACACGGCTCATTCTAAGTCGTGATTGATCCTGTAGGAAGTTCCCCCAACCACAATGATGTTTTTTTGTATCAACGAGAACAGGAATAACCTCAATCTCAATGCTACCTGATCAACCCCTAGGATAGTATAGGAAGTGCAGATCCTGGTAAAATTGGCAAGATGTATGTTTGCATCATCTATCAATAACCCAAACAATACACCCTTTAAATTCAATAGTTGGGTCATTACATTGGAAACATGAATCTTAACATTTGGAGGTAGATTAGGAGGAATAATGGCTCCTGTCTCAGTAGGCTCAACGTATCCCATGTCTTTGTCTCATCATATGGCAGTAGATACTAATAAGCTGGAATTACTCAAGCTTTGACATGTCATGCTCTATCATGATCATCATCGAGTATTGCTTGATAATCAACTACTAGTCTTGGCCTGGCTATCTTTGCCTGGTAATATAACTAGGATTCCTCATTTGCTTTTCTCTACAGTTCAGTTGCCTCTACTTACATCAAATCCATTTGTCTATTAGTAAGAGGTTTATCCCAAACCCTTCTGGAACACTATTACTAACATGCTCCATCATACTTCTTAGTGTTCGGAGAATTCTTTTAGTCTCTAGATCAATGGGGAGTAAGGGACTACCTTGACTTCGTGTGCTAGGCATACACCGATGTATACCTAACTAAGAACAAAAAATAAAAACCCTTGAACTTCATCAACATAAGTCAATAATTCAATACTGTAGTCCCTGGAAATGGCGCCAAAATTTAATGCCACCCAAAAACTAACCTCCAAAGAAGTATGTTGTGGTTAATGTCAAATATAGTAACCGAAACAAGGTTGGTTTCGAACCCATAGGGAATATGTGGAACGGTCACTCAAACTTGACAAAATCCATGAGCAGTGCAGAAAAGTAAATGGGAGAATTTTAAAGTCAACAGTAACAAGTAGCCAAACATGAATGCTTACGTTTGTTTAAAATAGAAAATAAACACTAGAATTGTGTTCCCGTTGGTTTCTAAACATCGTAAGTTTCTTGTGTTTGATTCATATATCCCACTGCTCCACATGCAAAGTTGACAAGCTATGTATTATCAATCATCTTATGAACATATTGATAAATCTCACCCTTCACCTTCTGAGTTTTAGGGCGTTGCCTTGCTATCCCATATTTATAAATTCATTACAACTTTCACCTTTTAACTCTTGAGTTGATTAGATGAGGGTTGATAGCCTTGAATAATTGTTGTAACCTACCTTTTTCAATCTCAAACTCCTTTGTGAGGAAATTCTTAGATACATGTAATTCCCAAGTTTCTGCAATAGCTTGGTGTACGATTAATATGAAGATGATTACATTACACTCAACTATAATAGAATAGATAAATATCCTACTTTTCTTACATAGTTAATCCACCACGGTTCCCGCAACCCTTTTAAAGAGATTAGACACTCATGCGTATACAACTATCCATGAAAATCAATGAAGAATACATATAATTAATTACACAACAATGAAAGAGTTAAAGTCCAAAATCTCCAATTTAATACAAAACCAAAAACTCTAGAACAATTGTATCAATGATCCATGTATGTGAAAGTATCAAAAAAATTATAAAAAATGTGTAACATAACAAAGAGTTAACCTTATGGTATTTATTGTATCTCAAAATACTAAAGAAAACATAATCAAAACAAAATATGAATACATTGTCAACAGTAGTTGCACCTCTAGCAATGAGTCATTATGTCTGGTTACACCTCATTGCATACAGTCATATCTGTCTCCAGGCTTCAGTTATTACAATTCATAGTGTCACTATAAGAGTCGTATACTACTAATATACTACTAATCATAGTTACTCCAATGAATTTTCTTATTCAAGGCTTGTATTTTGTTCTCCTTATGACTCCTTATCACGAGTCGTATATCAGTCCATACAACTCATGTCATTCACTCATTAGCATTATAGCATCACCTTTAAGTACTTCACGCATCGTTTTTAGTATGGCTTTACACTATGATTTGTAGTTTGAATTTATGACTCGTAGACTCCAATGACTTCACTTTTGAAGACTTACTTTTCCCTCAGTTATCCTTACAAGTCTTGATATGAGTCCTAAGGTGGCCTAACAACTCATAGCTTGACTAGTACTTTAACTTTTCAGCATATTCTTTCTTTAATTTAGTTCAACACTACTTCCAACCTAGTTTACCTGGAAAACACATAACAGACATATCATATTTGACAAAACAACCTAAGTCAATGCATAAATTCACTATTTTAAGCATCGAATTAGCCATGTTTCCATGGCACATCAATCCCTCTAATACAACAGGAGAGTACACTCAACAGAAGAATAAACAATCAATCGACATTATTACTAACCTTCATTTTCATTTAACCATCATTCTATAATTTACCCACATTCCATAGTGTTACCATCATTTAACAACCTTATAATCATTGTTCACTAATCACCAGTTAGAAGTTAATCATCACTTATTAACCAATCCATTTAATTACTAGATTCCATTTATGTCATACAACCATATAAAAATTTTCTCATTTTTTGACTTAGCCAAATTTGTACCTTCAATATCACATATCGATATTATCAATCATAAAAAAGTATGTCATTATGCATAATATGCATATCCAGACTTGAACTAGTAAATATAATCACTAGCCAAACTTGAACCATTAAATAATCATTTGATTGACTCGCACCGGTGAATATAATCAATATTGCCATAGTCATCCTCCAGAATCGAACCAGGTATATATAATCATCAACATAATCATATTTCATACTAGAATTGCGTAAGTATATATAATCAACATCATAAATAGTATCATAAATATGCATAAGTAATAGTATAGTCAAGAGGAGTCAATCCTCATATCAACCAACATAACCATCAAGTATCAATATTTCTCAATATTACCTCGATACACATTTACAAGAGTCTAAAAAGTGTAAATAGTTTTTACCAAAGCTAAAATGTGTCATATCCTAAAGTGGGATAAGAATCTACATTTAATCCTCAAGTTCTATTTTTAGGAAAATTCCACCTGAACCAGGCTTAAGGTATTTAAAAACACTTTTAGATTTATAGCAAGCCACACTAGTCCGAAGGTAAAGATTCCTCCTAAAACATTAACTAAGTCGTATAAAAACTAAGGCAACCTTCATGAGTGTAAGAAACTAAGGCCAACCTAACCCTAAACATGAGTAACTAAAGAATATATAACTTGAATAATATAAGGCATTTCATGCAAAGCATGGGAATGAAGCCTCATTAACCTAAAGTATAAGGAACAAGATAAGAGTTTCAAAATTACCCTTTCAAATTAGCCTAAATGTCAAACTAACCCCAAGTCTTGTATGTCATTATTAAAACACCTAAAACCCATCCCAAATCCAACAAGGTATTATAAAAATACAATGACATAGCTCAATCTAACAATAGATAAACCTAGCCTACCTTGTATCGAAGAAGGCTCAACAAACTGCTAAACCATTGCTTTTCATTTTAAAGAAGCCTCCTCGATATGCTAATATATTAAAAAAAATTATACTCATTGATATGAGAATATCGATACCCATATTGCAGAATTGTATTTTGGGTCCAAATTGACATCAAAACCCTATGTGGGTCCCACTTATTGAAAATATGTTTTCAAAACCAACCCAACATTCATACAAGATCAATGAATTATCACCCTTGAAAAAGGGTGAAAATCAAGCTAAATTGGGGCTAAAAGAAAGCCCTAAAGGTTTTGGGGTTCGAGCGAATAATTAAGAAATAGAAAAGGGAGAATTCATGCCTTAAATCGGATGATAGCCATGAAAATAAATGTTAATCTAGCTTCAATCACCCACTAGCTTCAATTTTAAGCTCTCACACTATTTAGGTCTTTTTCTCTCAAAATTATGGGTGAACAATGTGCAAAATCAAGAAAATAGGGTAATATTATACCTTGTTCAGGTACTTAAGAGTCACTATCATAACCCTAAGGTATGAAATAGCATTTACCTAAAGATTGCATGATTAGTAGCAATTGTAACCCGTATTGTGTGATTTTAGTACCTCAATCGTGATCCAAGGATGGCAATCATAGTTGCATTAGCTGATAGCTGAAGACATGGAAATCTTCCAAGTCTCCATCAAGGCCTCGGGATTCATCCGAAATCTCGTATATGCAAATCAACTATGTACCAATACCGAATTCTATGTTTTAGAATTAATGGCACAGTCAAATTTTCCATCTGTGGTCATTTTGACCAAATATGGGTCCCAGACCCATATTACCAATTTCCCAAATTTCCAACCTATAGGCCGAAATGAGATCGGGCAACTTTATACCCAAATCATAGGTATACCTAGCCTAAAATTGATATGTTGGAGCTGCTGGCACAGTCAAAATTTATATATAAGATTATTTTACTGAAGTTGTAATCCGGTGGCTATATGGAACTATCTCTAAAAGCCAAATGAAC
Source organism: Capsicum annuum (assembly GCF_002878395.1). NCBI lineage: Eukaryota > Viridiplantae > Streptophyta > Magnoliopsida > Solanales > Solanaceae > Capsicum > Capsicum annuum. The sequence goes on from NC_061117.1 coordinate 63,116,109, forward strand.
TGCTCAATAACCAAACTGCCAGTCCCAACAATTCATAAATGACTTGGGAAAGCTATGAAAAATCTATAAGGGTGAAAATATAAGGAAATATGGAAAATGACCAAAAGTCATTACAAATCCTCCACCTTCTAGAAGGCTTGGTCATTTCACTGGTTTCATTACTGTCTTAGTATTTCATTTTAGATCCTTTTTTATAATAGTCGGGGGTATGTCTCGACTTATCTTGGTATTTTTTGTTTAGAGGCTTTTATGAACAATTATAAGGTTGGTTGTTTGTCTTGATACTTACAATATTTATTTGACTAATCTATATTTCTTATTAGTATTTTGATTAGCTTTTACTATTTATATTTATGTTCTCTTGAGGTAAGGCCAAGGGGGTGGTCTCTGGCACATGGTGGGCTTGAGATTTCCTATTACGGCCAGACCCAGTTTTGGGTCTTGATAAACTTGAGGGTTGAAAAGTTGAATGAGTTGGATGAATTTTGACTAGAAGCCTATGAAAGTTCAAATCATTATAAAGAGAAGATGCAGATATATCGGGATTAGAAGCTAGAAAAGACTGATTGTAATTTGGGTGAGTTGGTCTTGATATTTAACTCAAAACTTTACTTGTTTCCTGGAATGTTGAGGTCTAAGTAGAGGGGGTCATTTCATGTGATATATGTGTTTCCATATGGTGCAATTGATTTTGAAAATACTGAAGGAAAAAGTTTCAAAAAAATTATAAGAGAGTGAAAACATACTTGGGAATGGAGAGAAAGATGAAGGTAGTTGATGAATGGACCCTTGGTAAGACTAAGAAACTAAGGGTGATATGAAGTGGTTTTATGCATCTTAGTGTTGTTATCTTAGCTTATCTAGCCTTATTTTGAGGATTTCTTGTGTTGTTAAGGTGTTAATGATGAAGTAATTGATCATCTAAGTGTTTAATCATGTGATTATAATGTTTATGGTGTCTTTCAAACAAGTTTGTTCTTAAATTGGTCAGTTAGAGTCCAAACAAGAAAACTAGTGTTACTAGCTTGAGCTAGGTGTTTGTCTAGTCTAACGAGATGTCTTCTAATTTGAGTGATGATTTCCTAAGGATTTTATTGTGTAAATATATGTAGATAAACTTGTTCATAATTTTCAAAGTGCAATTGAATCAAGCCACCGGTCAAAAATAAGTAAAGATCAAAGTGGATGAAACTAGTTCTTAGATTGAGTTTCTAGTTCACCGTTATGGATTGTTTGTTGTTTTGAGCTATAATACGTGGTGTATTTTTTTTGTAGGAATAATTTTGAGTTTATTAAAATGATTTACGAAGGATATACAATAAGGACATGAAGTGGAAACAGTACCACAAGGCTTGGTATGAAATACAAATGCACAAAGTAAAGTTGGATGCCAATTTGATGATTTCAAGAGATGCCTCGCATTGACCCACGATGCGACTAATATTTCACCTTACCAAGCCTCACGATGAGAGGATATTTCACCTGGTAAGACCACATGATGCAATCCTTTCTCCCATGGACTAGGGGTCGCGGCGCACACCTTATTCCACACTCGGCCAAACTCTTCCTACTATAAATACAACACTTTACTTGTAATTTTAGATCTTGCACGATATTGGAAGTTTTGGAGGGGCTTCTCAACACTTATTTTAGGGTTTATATCTCCTTACTTTAGATTTTTAATGGATTATATCATGTATATAATTACTTTGATTATGGTTATGTCTATTAGTGGCTAAACGCCCCCTTTCTAGGGTTAAAGCTAAGAACATGTTTACTTATGCTTTGAATTGATTTAGTTTGGATTGATTATAATTATGGTTGATATTTATCCTTATTATTACTATTTTAATGATTCATTACCCGTAGAATACATTTATTATCAACCTTGGGAGTTCGAGAGCGGTAACAAGAACATAGTACATGGGGATAAGTAGAGTAAGGTTCTTATTCTTTTACAAAATAAGGAATTTGAATTAGCGACTAAGATGGGATATACCTAGAAGCCTTGTCAGGTTCACATGTAGGATGACATCTTAATGCATCTAAATGGATTATTACATGCACGCTCAATGATGTAGTTGTAACGTCCAGTTAGATAAAAGGTTAGAGGCCGGGAGACAATGATCATACGATAAACCGAATGAATTGACAACCAAGATAAATATTCTAGTGAATAAAGTTCAATAGCTTTGTATGATTTCTCATTGTTATTTAACCTTGGGATTTTATTCATTTATTGTCCAAAGTATTTTCTTTCCCAGATTATTTTAGTTACTTTTAGTATATAAACTTTCAAAACTCTTTTCGTTATGATTGCACTAATTTAAATCTCAATTGTGAACTAGAATTTGATAGATGTTTAACACGTCTTTGAGGGATCGATCTTTAGCTTCTTATAAGGCTACTGTATTACTTGGTGAGACCACAAACACTTGCGTGTGTGCTTGGGTGCAAATAAATATTTGGTGCCATTACTAGGAACTTGTAAATTGGCAACTATTTTTGTTTTAGTTTTACTTTTTAGATTACTTTGGAGCTTTACACTTTGTCTTGGTATTGAATTTGCCAAAAAAAAATTGCAGACTAGTAAGCTAGCAAGGGATAGGGAATTGCTTGAACCAAGCCCCGAACCCAAGAAGCGCTTTCAACAATTGAGGAGAGAAGCAGTCCTTCTCCCTCATACTCTGTAAATTCAAGAGGAACAAGACAATCTTGCTCTAATAGTTGAAGATTAACTAACTTACAGGATGGTTCGTGAAGTGTCAATCCCACTTCCAACAAATTTGACCTCCCCTTTTCAGAAATCAACTGTTGGAGGTAACTTTGAGCTGAAATAGAACATGGTGCTACTTTTTATCAGTAGTGAACAGTTTATAGGGCTTTCATATGAAGATCCATAAGTCCACCTGCGAAACTTTATGGAAAGCAGTGACACATCATCCCTACGAGTATGTCAACTGATTATGTTAGGCTGACTATTCCCCTTTTCACTATTAGGGGAAGAGAACAAGTAGTTGAATGTGGAGCCAACAAGTTCAATCATAACCTGGGATGACTTAGCTTGAAAAATTCCTCATCCAATTCTATCCATCTGGCAAGACTGTGAGACTACACAGTGAGATTGTGTGCTTCAAACTGAATCTAGATAAGAACTTATATCATGAATGGGAGAGATTCAAAGCTCTTCTTCTGGAATTTCCACACCATTAGCAGTCTAATGAGGTACTATCTCATATTTTTCTTAAGGAACTTTATCACAACACATAAATTTTTCTAGGTACAATTGCTGGTGGTTAAGCATTGGAGTTGACCTATGATTAGCGATATACCTTGTTGAACCAAATTGCAAAAGGAAATCTTTAGTGGCATTCTGACTCAAGAAGTGTTACAAAGAAGGTTACAAATACATTGGAGGTGGACCAGTTTACTGCTATATCTACTCAGATTCTTGCATTATAGAATGGGTTGACAACTCAATTCAGCAATATGAAATTTGGGGTTACACAGCCTGTAGCAACAGTTAATGCAATTTAGCAGACAAGCACTTCGTGCGTGGTTTGTCGCAATTGTGGTCATTCTGTAGATATATGTGCAACCCATCTTGAGTCAGTGATGTTTATGGGCAATCTTCAAAGGACGAATTATGGGAACTCCTACAATCTAAAGTGGTAGACTCAGCCACTAAATCAACCATGGAACTCCCAACAACAGTAGTTTCAGCAACCAAAGGCTCAAGTAATTAAGGCCACTAGCAATATGGAAGAGATGCTGAAACAAATTTTAGCTGCTCAAGCATAATTTGCAGCAGATATAAAGAGCCAGCAAGTGGATAAAAGTGTGCCAGTCATTTTGGGACATCCATTCGTGGCGATGAGAGGAGCTTTAATTGATGTGAGAGAGGATAACCTAACAATAAGGCTAGATAATGAAGATATAGTTGTAAAAGTGTAAGAACTACTCAAAACACTATCCCACTATAAAGATTTGTACATGATTACTGTGATTGAAAGGGACAAGTGTGTAGTGGTAGAGTTGAGTCCATCAAAGACGTTTTCAGACTTCTTCATTGAGCAGCCCAAGCCAAAACTGCCACAACCCAAAATGATGCAAATTGATAAGCTTGAAAAGTCTACTATTGATAAAGCTGTTGACCTTGAGAGTTCATACTTAAGAGGTATAAAATGAATGAGAAAATGATGTCCAAGTGTGAGAAAAATGTTAAAGGAAAATGGATGAGTTGAAGATTGGGTCATGTCGCAACACTAAAATCAGGCACTGATTGGGAGGAAACCCAAGTTATGGTATGTTTTGTTTTCAGTATTTCTAGTTTTTAGTTTGCTAGTTTTTGTTTTTGTCAAGTCATAGGTCGATGGGAAGTCTGAGTACTGAAAAACCTGAGCTAAGGAGCATGGTAAAGAATGAGTGTGGGGTACCCGAACCCCCATGATATATAAAGATGCTACTAACTAGGCCTAGAGGCCTTAGGTAGTATATTTATCTCTACTTTGGGGACAAAGTAGATTTTTAAGTGTGGAGTGGGGAAATTCCTATTTTAGGAGTAATTTAAATTTTTTTTGTGTTAGGAATAAGTAGGATATTCTAGTTGGTTCTATATTTGATTTCATGATGCAAGTGTTTTGGTTGCAAAGAGCATGTTGATTGTGTGAATTATTACTTATGAGACTCTTAGGCTCATAATTATTACTCTTGTACTTGTTGGCTTAAAGTTGCATTTATTTTATTATTTAGTTAAGAGTCTATATTAATCCTGCTTGAGTTAAGCATGAGACATGTATGTGTGAGGTTTTTCTATATTCCTTGTTTCACATTTTGTCTAGAACTTTCCTGGTGTGTGTGCAAAATGAAATAAAGAATATGAGTTTAGGAGATGATATAGGCATTTCTTTGATAGCCTTTTTATACCTTCTTTTTACCTACCCTTGTGCATAATCCTAGTTAAACCCCATTGAGCCTTTATCCTACTTTCTTTAGTAGCCTTATATTTAGCCTAATCCCTTCTTTGATTGACTTTAATTTGATCCAAAGCTCCTACTCACTTTAGTTGAAATTAATTGAGTAAGGAGTTTGAAAAAGTAGAAGAAAGGTGAAAACTAAAGCTCCAAAGTGATAGTTATTAGTGTATACAATTGTTATGTGTTGTGGTTGGGAATTGTGTAATGTAAAGAGAAAAAAATAGTTCAAATTGAATGAGTTGTGAATAGACAATACTCCTACCATAGTGTATGTTAATAAACTTAACAATATGGGGAAAAAGAAAAGATAGGGGTAAACAAAAGAGATGTAAAGTGGTTGTTAATGGTGAGTTGATTTTATAACGTGATGTATTAAAGCACTTAGGGAAGATAATCACTATTACTGGCCAAATAAGTTCCTATTCGTCCCTTAGCTAGCATTACAACCCTTGAAGACTTATTTGATCCTAATCCTTAACATTATGATATTAGTGGAGTCTTACACTAAGGGAAATCCTATGGTTCATTTTGTGTAACTTGTGAATTCCTTGTGAGAGTGAGCATAATTTGATTCTTGTAACTCTATTATTGTGAGGGTACATATTTGATGATAGTTCGGTAAATTGTATGATGTCTTTGATTGAACAATATGTATGATTTTTCCAACTAGGTGAGTCAATTCTTGAGGCTAGGATGTTTTAGAGTAGTATTCTTGAGATTTCAATTGTGCATGTAATATGAATAGTGTATAAACTTGCACGTTGTGTAGTCATTATAGTAAAATCTTAAGCATCTTTCATTTAGTAGAAGTGTAGAGTCATCTTAACTTATGATGCTTAGAGTAAAGAGTTGTTCGAGGACTAATAAGGCTTTAAGTGTGGGGTGGTGATCAGAGGTGGTTTTATGCATCTTAGTGTTATTATCTTAGCTTATTTAACCTTCTTTTAAGGACTTCTTATGTTCTTAAGGTTTTAATGAGGATATAATAGAGCATATAAGTGTTTAATCATGTTATTATAATGTTTATAGTGTCTTTAACACCAGTTAATACTTAAATTGGTAACTTAGAGTTCAAAGCATAAAACTAGTGTTACTAACTTGAGCTAGGTGTTTGTCTAGTCTATCGTGATGGATTCTATTGTTTCTGATGAATTCCTAAGGGTTTGGTTGTGTAATTATTTTTGTAATAAATTTTTCATAATGTTTAAAGTGCAATTGAATTAATCCATGTGTCAAAACTAAGTAAAGATCAAAGTGGATGAAACTAGTTCTTAGCTTGAGTTTCAAGTTCGCCATTATGGATTGTTTGTTGTTTTGAGCTCTAGTACGTGGTGTATTTTGATGTTTGATTCTTTGTGATTTGATTATGATTATGTACGAAGGATATACAATCTAGACATGAAGTGGAAAAAACATCACAAGGCTCGGGATGAAAGACAAATGCTCAAAGGGAAGTTGGACGCCAATTTAATGATTTCCAAAGAGGCCTCGCATTGAGCCCGCGAAATGACCCGTAGTTTACCTGAACAAGCCTCGCGATGATAGGGGTATTTCACCTTTACATTCCTCACAACGTGAAACTTTCTCCCATGGACTAGGGGTCGCGGCACACACCTTATTCCACACCCGACCAAAATGTTCCTACTATAAAACAACACTTGTACTTGTTATTTGAGATCTTGTATGATATTGGACGTTTTGGAGGGGCTTCTAAACACTTATTTTAGGGTTTATATCTCTTTACTTTAGATTTTTAATGGATTATATACTGTATTCAATTACTTTGATTTTGAATATGCCTATTAGCGGCTAAACACCCCTCTTTCTGGGGTTAAAGCCAAGTACATGTTTACTTATGCTTTGAATTGATTTGGTTTGTACCGCTTGTCATATATGGTTGTTTATTTATCCTTTTAATTATTATTTTAAAGATTTGTGACCCTTAGAATACATTTATTGTCAACGTTGTAAGCTCGGGAGGGGGAATAGGAAGATAGAACGTGGGGATAAGTAGAGTAAGGTTCTTATTATTTTATATAATAAGGAATTTGAATTAGTGACTAGGATAGGGATATAATTAGAAGCCTTGTTTGGTTCACATGTAGGATGACATGTTAATCAATCTAAATGGATTATTACATCCCCGCTCAATGATGTAGTTGTAATAACCAGTTAGGTAGAAATTTAGAGGTCGGGAGACCATAATCATACGATAAACCTGATGAATCAACAACCAAGATAAGTAATCTAGCAAATGAGGTTTACTAGCATAGTATGATTGCTCATAGTGCTTTAACCCCAATCTTTTATTCATTGATTGTCCAAATTCTTTACTTTCCCCCATTATTTTAGTTTACTTTTATTTTATAAACTTTCAAAACTCTTTTAGTTACAATTACACTAATTTAAATCTTAATTGTGAACTAGATTTTGATAGTTGTTTAACACAAGTATCTAAGGGATTGGCATTCTATTTTTTATAAGGCCATTGTATTACTTGGTGAGACCACATACATTTGTGTGTGTTCTTAGGCATAAACAAAAGGACCTGAGTCATTCCGTAATGTTAAATCAAGTGCTTCAAGATAGTCAACCCATAGAGATATCTTGGTGATGTCTGAGTAATAAATATATACACATCGTGCCACAACATTAAATAAGCGCTACTTGGGAGGCAACCCAAGAGCTTGAACACAAAGCATTGTGGGAACTCAAGAAGATGAAATTGAATTAGGGTAATGCTTCAAACTTGAGGCTTGAAAAGTTAAATGAGTTTATGAATTTTCACTAAAAGCTTATGAGAGTTCAAATCTTTACAAAGAGAAGATGAAGATATATCAGGATTGGAAGCTACCAAAGAGAGAATTTAAGTCAGGTGAGTTGGTCTTGCTATTCAACTCAAAACATTTTTTGTTTCCTAGAAAGTTGAGGTATAAGTTGATAGGGCCATTTTATCGGATACATGAATTGCCTTATGGTGCCATTGAGCTTGAAAATCATGAAGGAAAATGTTTCAAGTAAATGATTAGAGAGTGAAAACATACTTAGGAATGATGGAAAATATAAAGGTAGTTGATGAATGGACCCTTGGTAAATCTAAGAAACTAGGGGACCTGAGTCATTCCGTAATGTTAAATCAAGTGATTCATGGGAGACAATCCACGGAGGTATCTTGGTGAAGTCTAACTAATCAATATACCCACATCACACCACAATATTAAATAAGTGCTACTTGGGAGGCAACCCAAGATTTTGTATTTTATTTTCTATTTAATTTTTTATTCTAGATAGGGATAATGTGAGTTGAAGTGTGAAAATTTTCATAATGTGGGAGGATAAAAACTTCAAAAAAATCTAGTAGCTTTAGTGATCACAAGTTATACAATGAACCGTTGGTCATACTAACAACTCATTGTCCATAACTATAGCCATCGAGCAGAAAAACTTCAAATTTTAAGTCACAAAATGGTTGGTTCCAATAAACTGTTTGCTTAAGGAACAAGTAATTGGATCTATTATCCTGATTGATTAATTGATATTATATCCTATAGACAGATGACTTTGAGTCAAGAAATGATCCATCTAGTCATCAAACAAGTCATTCCCTAAACTCATAAAGTCACTCTTAAATATGCTAATGCAAGGACATAAAATTAGTCATTACCTTAGTTAGTGACTTGTCTAAATGGGTTGTGGTCAGCTTAAGTGAAAGAAGTACAAAATCATTAATTTCACCTTACCTGACCTACATTTGAGCCTATTTTTCCATTAATCCTAAATCTGATACCTATTCCCTCATCACCCTCTTATGTTTTAACATAAAAAATCCTCCTATAGCCGTTACTTAAAATTACTCCATAAATCATTTTAAAAAAATCATATAAAATGATGATTCCATACTTTTCCCAGTCGAAACTCGTGATTTCCTAGTACACACATCACCCTATTTCACTTTTTCATCCTCTTAAGCACTTAAATCCGAATTTAAGTAAGTAAACTAAGATTAGTTCACTCTGATGTGATTTTGAGTCCTACTTATGGGTTCATGTATGCTATGCCTTAACATGAAAAGCCTAGGTTTCTTATGAGTTGATAATCCATGGTGTGTAGCCCTATTATTTTTAATTTCCTTGTCTGTGTGTTAGATTTTGTAACTACTTATATGTTTACTTTTTTCAATATGAATTTTTTCTGTGGAATCTAATTTTAAGGTACTTAGTGTGCCTCTATTGGCTTGGGCTTCTCATAATTGGTCGATGAGAATTATAATCCATAAATTCCTTAAAAATAAAGCGCAGTTTGTTTTGCCCACCCAACTCCCAATGGTTATGCTTACATTTTTCAAAATGGGTGAAGATTAGTTACCACATACTACTCATATGTTTAAAAACAAGTGGAAACTAATATGGGCTTAAGTAGGCTGCAAAAAGCATAGGAAAAGTATGACCTCACAAATTGTTACTTCTAGTAATGAGTTATGGTTTCTGTAACCATTTCTATTTAAAAAGTAATATTTCTAAGGTTCGACCCTTATGAATGAGCCACCTACCAAATCATAGGGTAAGTTGATGATTCGTTGCTTGATTTATTTTAAGTGGGATGATCTTGGTAGTTTTCAGTACTTGACTTAATGGGTCAAGGGATAAGTCACACCCAGGAGTAATTGTTGAAATTTGCTTTAAGAATGCAATTATTTTTTTCTGTTTTCTCCAGTCTTTTTTAAGTACAATCCTAGTTAAATTAGAAAGTCCTATCTTTGGTAGGAAACTAATTAGTTATTCTAATTTTTGTAGAGGTAGGTTGTTTCTTTGTTCTATTTTTAGCTGGAATAGCAACTATTTAAGTTTCTAAGTTGATGATTAATTATAGACTTTCTTTTAACAAGAAAATAATCTCTCTCTGTATCTCTGCATATTCTCTTCTTCAAACTCCATCTCTATTTCTACGGCCAGCTTTTAAATTAAATTCCTGCGTTGTTTTCCTTTAACGATTTTAAACCAACAATTGGTATCATAGCTTTAATCTTAAGGGACCTGTGAGTGTGTGCATTAATCTGATCTAGTGGATACCATGAACCGAGAAGTAATTTTTTCTTCAATGGCACCACCAACTTTTGATGGAAAAAGTTATCAAATCTGGGTAGTTAGAATGCGGATATATCTACAAGCTTTGGATCTCTAAGAAGCTGTTGAAGCTGAATAGAGATAGCTCCCTTGTCGTACAATCCCATGGTGGCATAGATTAAAACTCACAAGGAGAGGAAAACTAGGAAATCAAAGGCACTGACATACTTATTTATTGCAGTTTCATCTATTATCTTCACTCGTATCATATCTCTTGAATCAGCAAAAGAGGTATGGGATTATCTAAAAATTGATAATGAAGGAGATGAAAGGATTTGAGGGATGCAAGTATTGAATCTGGTATGTGAGTTTGAGCTGCAAAGGAAGAAAGAAAGTAAAAACATAAAGAAGTACTCTGACAGAATCCTTAATTTAGCAAATCGTATCAGATTGTTGGATTCTGCTTTCAATGATTCAACGATCGTTGAGAAAATCCTAGTAATGGCACCTGAAAGATTTGAGGCTACCATAGAAACCTTAGAAAATACTAAGGACTTGTCCAATATAACACTTGCAGAGATCTTAAGTGCTTTTCAAGAGCAAGAGCAACGGCGTGTTATGAGACAAGGAAGAACTGTTGAAGGTGCCTTACCATCCAAGCATCATGATGATGGAAATTCTAATAAGAAGAAGAATAAGACACACCAACCAACTGATGAAGAAGGTGCAACTCACAACAACAAAAACAAAATAGGTGGTTTCAAAAGAAACTACCCTCCTTGTAAGCATTGCGGCAAGCTCGGGCATGCACCTTTCAAGTATTGGAAGAAGCCTGATGCTAAGTGCACCAAGTGCAATCATTTTGGTCAAGAAGCGATCATCTGTAAAAATAAAACTCAGCAACAAGATGCAGAGGCTCGAATTGTTGATGAATAGGAAGAGGATCAAATCTTGGTCACATCATGTTTAGCAAGCAGTGTTTCAGGCGAGTCGTGGCTGATCGATAGCGGATGCACAAATCATATGACTTGCGATAAAGATATTTTTAAAGATTTGAGCCCTACTAAAGTTACAAAAGTTGGGATCGTCTATGGTGGTTATATTCCAGCAAAAGTAATAGGAACCATCACAATTGAAACATAATCCAACACTAAAATAATTTTTGATGTTCTTTTCGTATCCAATTTGGACCAGAACTTGTTAAATATTGGTCAGTTATTAGAAAAAGGTTTCAAATTGTACTTCGAAGATAAACATTGCTTGATCAAGGAAGCATCTGGATGATAGCTATTTAAAGTCAAAATAAGAGGCAGAAGTTTCTTATTAAATCTATTAGAAGAAGAGCGTGGATTTCACTAATCGCGTATGGAGCTACCTCTGCTAAAAGAAGACATTCCACCTGATGATGAAGGCAGGCTTTTTCCTGGTTGCGATTGCAAAGTTTACTGCATTGACTTGCTTAATAATCTTCAAGGAAAAGACCTTTTCGTCGCTGACAGCTGGGAGAAAGTATATCCCAAGGACGCTGCTGCTACGTCTGGGGAGAAGCTAGATGATATCTCTGGACTTCCATCGGATGACTTGAAGAATGGCCTGCCTGACATACCTTGTCCAAATGAAGTTTATGCTATGCATTTAAGTGAAGAAATTTCTTCGCTTGAGAATGATTTGGTGTTGTTGGGAAATAATTCTGGTCTTACTAAGGAAGTGGGATTATGCTCTCTTAATGGATTCCAGAATATGACTCATTTAGAATATGATTCTGAGTGTACGCTTTACTTGGAAAACTACATTTCAGTTCAGAGGAAAGAGATGCCTGAAGTTGCTAATGCTGATAAATTATCAGTGCTGGAACTTGAGAATGCTTGTGATGAGCAGCGTGAGAATGCTACTCAGTCAGATGAGCTGCCTTTGCTGAGTAATTCCTAGTTAGCCCAGGTTGAATCCTGCTAGATTCTTGGCAACAATTTAGTGAGGGATTTGGCCCTCACACATATTGGAGATCCTTACTGCTGAACATGAGCTGCATTGTAAGAAATCCAAAAGACAACAGGTAGTTCATCAACCGAGGAAAAACTCAAAGTTGGAGGTATGAGCACCTTTGAATCTCGTTCAAGTGGTAAAAGAAAAGCATATGGAGAAGTCACCACCAAGAGAATCTGCAAATCCTTCAAGGGAAATAATTATCCTTACTGTGACGCAAAGGAGAAGTTCGAGCAAAGTGGTGGTTGGATAAAAGCATTACCTAAAGAAGCTGAGAATGAAAGGATGCATCTGATGACTATGGTGAAGCTAGTAAAACCTAAATAGTATGAGAGGTTGTTATTTATTGCCGTGCAGGGAGCGTTTTTCAATTTTTACTTTGTGCGTTACTTGCTGTTCCCCAAGATTGCACACAGAGTTGTTGGTCATCTGGAAGAGGAGGCTATACACTCATATACTTTGTATCTTAATGATATTGTCGTGGTGAAATTTAAAATGTCCCTGCTCCTGCGATAGCAATTGACTACTGGAGACTGCTTAAGGATGCGACTCTAAAGGATGTTGATGAAGCTTATCATAGAGACGTTAACCATTTCGCATCTCCATAGGAGACATGTCAGGCTGACTTGTCGATTGATCTAAGCAAGTACCATGTGCCCAAGAAATTCCTTGATAAGGTTGCTTATTGGTCAGTAAAACTTCTCAGGATTCCAACCGATTTATTTTTCAAGGAAAGATACGGTTGTCATGCAATGATGTTGGAAACAGTGGCAGGTGTACCAGGAATGGTGGGAGGTATGCTGTTACATCTGAGGTCGTTACGCAAGTTTGAGCTTTTAAGGCAAAGAATTGGTGTTTGCATTTCATAAAGCAAGGAGAAGTGTTGAAAGTTGTTTTAAGAATGCAACTATTTTTTTCAGTTTTCTCCAGTTTTTTTTAAGTACAATCCTAGTTAAATTAGGAAGTCCTATCTTTGATAGGAAACTAATTAGTTATTCTAATTTTAGTAGAGGTAAGTTGTTTCTTTGTCCTATTTTTAGTTGGAATAGAAACTATTTAAGTTGCTAAATTGATGATCAATTATAGACTTTCTTTTAACAAAAAAATAATCTCTCTCTGTCTCTCTACATATTCTCTTCTTCAAACTCCATCTCTATTTCTGCGGCCAGCTTTTAAATTGAATTCCTATGTTGTTTCCTGTAAAGGTTTTAAACCAACAGTAATGAACCATTATATGACTCTTTCTATTATTCTGTAATAAATATTTATCTCTTTCCCTAATTCTTTGGGTCTAACATTTACACTCATGGGTACCATGTGTCTGAAAGGTAATGCAAAGAAAGAAAGACCAACACCCCAGCAAAGAAAAAGAAACAAAAGCCAGCAGAGCAGTCGACTAGATTTGAAGAGTCCAACAACTCTAGAAGAGTATCCAATTGAAAAAGATCAACTGCTACATCGCCCTTCTATACCAAGAAAAAAGAATATGAATGTTACTTGATAGCTGGTTCTATCACCTATTCTAGTTTCCACTCCAATCTCCACTCCTTAAACTGAAGAGTAGGGGGTGTCAGAGAGTGGAAAATAGAGTATAGAGGTAGTTGTAAATGATGGAAGTGGGACACAAGGGACTCAAATACTGAAAAATGATGATATCGAGACTTTAGCTTTAGTTTCTTCTATACAAAGCCATGCACCATAAGTTTAGATTGAGTAGCTAATCTAGGTATAGTGTTCCCTAGCCATGAAAATGGTATGGCAAGGACTAATCCCCAACTGATAAAGGAATTCCAAGCGAAGCATATAAGTGATCCTCGATTAGTCACTAGCGGGTAAAAAAAACTGCTCGTTATTCTAGAATTGTTCAATCGATAGGCATTTTAGCTGGATTAGTAGAAATTTTGGGAGATATAACCCAAAGATGTTTCATGATTTCTATGCGCCATATGTGGCAATGTTGAAAAGTCAAATCACTATCGGATCAACATTATAAAAAGCAACCCCTACTGCCTACTGTTCTTGTAGGAGGCACATAGGTTGATATTTGTGAGTGTAGTATTGCATATTTTGTAAATGGTGAGCAGTATGAGGCCCCCCCTAAAAAAATAGTAGAATATGATTTAAGGAATACATAACTGAAAAGATCTAAATTAATAAGCTAAGTGCGGATGACAAACGGCTGAACTACACTTGGCTGGCATGGATCACTACTACCAAAGGGACCGATATTGACTGGTTGGCAATGAATGAGTTAACAATTAATAAAGCAACCTTGAATTTTTTAGAAAAGGTTTGGTGTTCATTGATTAGGTATAAATTGGGTCCAAGAAGAAATCACAATATAGTGTCTCCGGATTGGGTTGCTTTTCTTGTGAGTATCACGGAGGGGCATGAGATTAATATAGCACAATACATTGTGGAGGAGATTTTGGAGTAAATAATACAGGATAGCATGAGGATTCCATTCCTATGTCTAGTTGCTAATTTATACAGATAGGCTGGGGTTCTTGAGTTTCTAGTTATAGATCATTTTATGAAGTGATAAGGACTATAGAAATTGTGTTGATTCAGGATGATTTAAACCCTTTGTTCAAGTCAAAACTCAACTTGTTATTTAAACTAGTGCAGCTGAACTTACAAACATTTTAGAGGGCTCCACAAATAAATATCACTTATTTTGTTGGGTTTGGTACAACTATCTTTGAGTAATAAATTGGGGTATGATCCCTAAGACTAGTACTTTGTAGCTGCTACTACAACTCCAAATGCAACACTGACATCATCATCCATTAGACTAGTTTCCATACTAGGCGATATTGCTAAGTGGTTAATTTAGAATGAAAAGCCCCAGGAACATACTACTTTGCAAGTCAAAGTGTTTATGGAACAAGAAATACCTTGGGTTATTCGGGAACTCGAGGAACTTAAAAGGATATTGCATGACCAACAAGTATTTTTTGAATCGTGTATGGATGATTGCATTACAATAGTAAAGGAACATGTTTACTTTTTATTTGGTTACTAAAATCTTGTAATTTAATACTTGTTACTTTGGAATCTGCCCTTTGGAAATAATCTATTAATAGTCTAATTAACTGCATTGACTACTTCCTGTGCATATTTCCTGTCGAATCGATCCTAACCTTTGTTGGATTTTATATTCAATCAATGACCATTCTATATCTCATTGCGAGGTGTATTTGGTAGATAGTGTTCATCTTGAAGACATAAGAATGGCCTACTAGATTGACTATTATGTGGGCCAAATTACGCAGCAATAGATACAATTAGGAGCTTCGGCTAGTTCGACACCTACAAATAAGACAACCTAAATATTTGAAGGTGGAAGTTGTGGGGATGAATTTCCATCATTGAGCACATTCGTCGCTGCTAGTTCTAATATTTTATGTAGGTCATTGAGATTGTGTCAGACATGGTTGTGTTGTTATTACTGATTCTGGGGCCGCATATGCAACTTGTACTGATTTATCCGACAAACATACTTAGGGCGTCACAGGTATGTCCCTAATACTCATTCATAGATTTTTTGATTATGATCATGTATTAAGGTCACTGCATAACTGCAAAGTTGGGCGTAGGGGTGTACCACCACTCGAGGGTTTTTGTTGTCGTGTTTCTTTTTCCTCAAGTATGCTATTATAGTAGAACTGACATTTTTAGGAATTTGATTTCTATTTTTGTGTGTATATGTTGTTTTTTAGTGTTGAGTTAGGAGAAAAATAGGAAGCCTTGGTTCATTCAAGATTTGAATATTTTAATTTTCATGTTTAAAGGACACCCCTCCTAAAAGTTGTTTTAAATTATGTATTGTGTCTATTTTGAACTGTGATCACTATTAATCTTGTCATAGAATAAGAATTATAGGCATAATAACCATTGCTTAGAAATTTATGTACTGGATAGGTGATATTTCGATAATGTAACCATGTGTTATGTGAGTGTGAGGTACTTATTAGTTCAACTATTAATGAGTGGTAAATTTACCACTCATTAACGCCTAAATCATACACACTACTATGATTAAATGGTGTTAATGAGATGAATTTATCATTTGAATGCACTGATTTCCATATTTTGCAGGTATATAGGTGATGGGAAAAAAAGAAGTGAAATGAGCTAAAAAGAGATAAAAAAGGGAAGCGTCAGTGCAAAAGCTTGAAAAGTGTGAGAAGGAACTGACCCTTAGTTATCGTGATCTCTATCTGAGGGGCGCAGTCGCGATAAGGAAAGATTAGTCAAGGTGGCAATCACGATGGGATCACCATGATAGCAGAAGCCACAATTGCAATCAAGCTCCGGCGATCTCTATTGAGCAAAAAATAGCCCAGGGGCAGATTTGTCATTTCCCAAACCTAGTTCCAATTCTTTAAAAGACGAAAACCCTTTTATTTTTGGGGTATCACCATCTAGGTTTTGAAGTTTTTGCTTTGTAAAACCCTACTAAATTAGGCAAGAATATTGTGGTTAATTTTTCAATTGAGTTTAGTTGTATTGAAGTTAAATTGGCGAATACACTTGCTTGCATTTTTAATGGAAGCATTGTATGATAATTTTGGTATATTTCTTTCCTTAAACATCATGAGTAGATAAACACCTATCTTAGGATTATGTTGAAATATGAGGTTTTTGATTATTAGTGTAGAATCTTGGTTAATGATGTTGGGTTTCACTAACACTTGCTTGTTTAGTGGGAATTTATGGGTGAAAACCCCAAATTCCAAAAATCTCACATCATCTTTGAAAAAAGGATGTGGGTATGCTTAGGGATCTTATATCATCCCTGAAAAAGGGATATGAGTGACAAGGTATTAGTGAACAATAAATAGACATTAGCTTATTCCTTTACATTGTCTCAGAAATAGGAATGTATTGTGAATTTGATATGTCTTGGGCATTTTTCTAGAAATAGGGATGCCCAATTGAGGTTTTGGGTGGATTTGTTTGCCATACCCACGAGGTATCCTAAAGGGTCCATCGGTGATATTTTTGGTGTTTGGTTTAAAAACTAGCATCAAAACCCCTAACCTAGCCTACCCATATAGTCATTAGTTAGAATTCGCATTTGATTATCATGAACCAATGCATTATTTGCTCCTAGGAAGAGATAATCCCAAGACTATTCTCTTATTGGTATATTACCTATTTGTTGCTCTTAATTAACAGTTTGATTAGATTTCGTCAAAACAATCTTTCAAACCATAAGCCCCAAGTTTAATTTATGTTTTACTTTATGTCTATATTATGGGTATATCTGTAGTAGATTTTAACACCCATAATATTTGAATACTAATTCCACTCCTTAAGGATTCGACCCCAAATCAAGTTGGGTTATTAAATTTGACAACGATTACCTTGCTCATAAACCATGGAGTAAGTTGAGCGTGATCAAAATGGTACCGTTTCCAGAAAGTGAAATTTAGTTTTCTCTTATGCGGTGTTGATAGTAGATTTAGGTTTACCCATAGTGGTTGCTATTTATTTTGGTTTTTGTTTTTGATTCTTACTAGGTGATTTTAATAGTGTCCATGAAACATGAGTGATCAGGCAAGAAATTTCGGGACCTTTGATGGGCCTCTTGATAATGAAGAGCAACTCCATGATGTTGGCTATGCGAGTGCTATCTGTAAACCACCTAATCAAGGGAATAAGGAATTCTACGTCATGAGTGTTATGTTGTACATGTTTAAAATGAAAGTTCTCTTTGGGGGTCAAGCTCATGAAGACTCAAATTTGCACTTGAATAATTTTGTGAAAGTGTGTGCCCCTTTGACATTGCTCACATCTCACAAGAATCCATGTGGTTGGGCCTCTTTTCATTTTCTCTAACGTTTGAGGCGGTGTTGTGGCTATGATCTCTTCCCATTGGGTCAATCACATTTTGGACAAAATGTTTATTTAGATCGATACTTTTCGCCATCAAAGATATTGTAATTGCGTGATGAAATCACAAACTTTCATCAATTGAATGGAGAGACTCTATATGATGTATGGGAGAGATTTAATTGGAAGCTTTTGCAAGAGAAGATGCTTCTCCAAATCATCTATCGTGCTTATAATCAACTAAACAAAACCATGGTGGATAATGAGGTGGGTCACTTGTGAAAATGTTATATGATGTGGCTTCAAACTTGCTTGAGAAGGTCACAATGCAAAATAGGGATTGGCATACCCGGGACACCGAGGTAGCTAAAAGGGTCCCCTACCAACTCCTATGTTGTTAAAAAAAAGGAAGAAAGATGAAGCAAGGGAGAAAACATGGCAAAAATAATGACATAATTAGAACTCCTTATGAAACATGTGATGGGTAACCACAAAAAAGGTAAATGTCACGGAATCCAAGGGATATGATGAAGAAGAGACCAATAGGATTGGTGAATAAATTATATACTTGGATAATTATCTGGGGGGTTCCTACCTGGCCTACCAAAGGTAAGGTGGGAACCAAGGTTGGACCAATCGTGAAAGAGAACGGGAATGGCGTGATAGGGATATAGATTGTTATTGGAGGGAAAATTAAAAGAAGTATTATAGATATTGTGCTTGATTGGTGTGGTTAGTTGTTTTTATTGGTGTGCATATACTAGGAGAAGTCTTGAGTACCCAAAATTGTTCAAAATAATATAAATATATTGTGCAAACCAAGTCTTCAATTAAATGCCTGAACGAATTCCTTAATTGTTTTTACATTTTCTAAGGGTATGATAGAACACCTAGGGACAATGTTTCATGTTTATAATGTAAAATCATTGATGTGGAGCATAAATGGTCAATGAAATCGGATATTTTAGAGTCTGAGAAGTTGATCAAACCTGCTTCAGTTACCACAATCGCAAACCTACCATAGCGATTGCGATAACTGAGAGCATGATGCTGATAGGTTTTAGAAATTGCAATCATGATCCATGAAGACCACAATCACGATAATAAACATCAGTCTGATAGACTGGTCCAAATCTTAGATTTTAAATTTTAAGTTTACCCATGTCGCATAAGCCTTTCCATTGGTTCAAACAAGTTAAATAACATACATTCCTAATGTTTTCCTTATGAACAAATGCCTTGTTTGTGAATCTCAAGTACTAAATGGTATCCAATGATAACCACCGTTTCATGGCCTCAAAATGTGAGATAACATATTATGAGGACCTTATGAGAAAGAATATTTTACCCGAGAGAGGGACCTCATTAGACAAAGTGACTGAGAAACTCTCAACCTTCTATGAGAAGCTAGAGGCCATGGGATAGATATACTTTGCCCTAGAACCATACCGGGTAAATGAGCACGGGGTGAGGGAGTTCTACATAAATCTCAGCATAGTAGATCTCTCTAACCCTAACCTAATAATAATAATCAGGGTAAAGACGTTCGTTTTAGCGCCGAGTGGATTCATAGAGTTTATGGGTTGGACAATGTTGACATGGGGGACTACAAGGACAATAATTGTGCTCCTGGGAGTTGGCTGGTTAAGCATTTATGCATGAGGAGGGAGGTCCCATGGGCCACCACTAAGATAGGGATATTGATGAGTGACTTCATGGCTAAAGAGAGGATATGGATGGCCATTATTTGTAGCAGAGTCTCCCCCTCTACAAACCATAAAAATGTCCTAACTATGTGGGCTGAGATGGTGGCAAGCTGTAATACCCCAAAAAATCAAACTCAATATTAGCTCCATGTTTCAAGATCATTCATAGAACATCATGGTTCCTTGGTAGTTTCATGATCAAGTTTGATGTGAATTAAGGTCTCAAATATGTCCTAGCTATTGTGCGAATCAAAACATTCCTTACCGATTGAATTCTTGAGAAGGATATTGGTATTGTCAAATTCAAATGAGTATATCTCTAATTATACTATGAATTTTTGATCCCATGACCTACCAATGGATAGATAATTTAATAAGCTTTCCATCGATACCAAATTCGCCTAAAACGGACACCCGGTGAAGAAGTTATGGTATTTTAAGTTTTTTCTATAAGACGAATGCCATTTCAGTGCATGGCGCGTCGCACCAGAGGCTAAAATGGCACTCGTAAATTTCTAGAAAGCCTCCACGATAGCCCCGCTTTGTGACAAGCTTCCAGGTTGCAATAATTGGCATTTTAACAAGCTCTGCATCGCGACGTGGCCCTAAATCGGGATAAATTTTGTTTAGTTTTCAGTTTTCATTTTAAACTCCTCAAGGGCAATATGGTAACTTCCCAAAACCTTATATATACTTTTTAAACACGGTATTGAAGCCCCAAAGCATCCCTTTTCATTAATTTTATCAAAATTCACTTAAGAATAGTCAAAAACAAGTTTAGGGTTTCAAGCTTCAAGCAAATTCAACCGTAGATTCCACGAATTCTTAATCTAAGGCATGCGTAGTGTTCATCTATGGATCTAATCCATTCATAGATCTCAAGAACCATGTTTTTAAATGTTATTTTGTAAACTTTTTCTTGTGATATAAGCATATACATGTTGATGATTGTTGTTTAAGTTTCAAAATGATATCCAAAGATGTTTTCATGAAATATAAGTGGTTGTTAGTTGAAAAACATGAACTTTAGGTGGTTTGATGTGATGCAAGTATGAAATCCACCTATGCTTTAAAGAATGCATGCAAGATGTTTGATAAAATGCCTAGGATGCTAGAAACCCATACTTACATGATTCCATGATATCTAAATGACAAGTCCATGTTAGCTATACACTTCCATATGAATTTCCATGCTACATATGTGTTGTTGTTGTTGTGTCATGAAGCATGTGTGACGATGGAAATATGAATTATATACACGAAATGTATCAATGTTCTCCCTACCATGATGAGATATGAATAAATACATGAAGTATACTATCCCCTACTTATAATATTGTGAATTGTGGACTCTAATATTGTGATCAAGTCCAGCCATGTGTGCCAATTTCCTTCTATTGAGTCCTAGGGGTATTCGTACCCAAAAAATATAGCTGTGTACCTAGAGCCCTGTCATGTGCCACAATAAATCTCAGTCAAGCTATACTCTATAGAACTCAGTCAGTCATGTGACTTAGGAAACATAAAAAATTTCATGATCTCAGTTAACTCTCAGATAATATTACTACTCTATCAGTCAACGAATGTCAGTTATTCAGTCCAAGTACATCCAGTTGAATCATGTTCAGTCCCTTCAGATGGGAGTAGAAGTTAGCATTGAGTAAACCCAAGGATGGGAACTCACTTGCTAGTTCAGGGTGTGATTCTTAGCAGTCATCCTTGTGTTCTAGAACTATGTAGCCAGCGTAGGTTAAGACATCTTAACCTATCAGATTAGGGTTGATGAGGTGGCTTAACCTGTCAGTTTAGGGTCCCACCATTCTCACTTTGAGTACCTGCCAGATAAGGGCCACTCACAACTTTCCTTACCAGTGGTGCAGTATTGACACCCCTCGAGTCGGGGTAGAGATTGGACCCCAGCTTAGTCGTAATGGTATACATGGGGAATATCGATTAAACAACTACCTCCACAGTTTCAGTATCAATCTCAGTAAAAGAACTCAGACAGTTCTTTATATATCAGTATACTAGGACTGTTCGATACAGTTAAATTCAGTTATAGCACGGGACTCAGAGAGTTTTACCAGATTCAGGACATTCAGACACAGTCGCTCATGTATCAGAACTATAGTTCCAGTCATATATTAGCATATAGATTTAGCTACCATGTACTCATGATCTCAGTTACTATGTATGTATATTTGTACTCTGACGTTCATATCAGTCAGTCAGTTAGTATTATTCATACATGTAAAACCTTTGCATTAGCCTACCTTACTCGTATACTCAGTACTCCAGTTGTACTGATGCATTTGTGCTATGGTGCTTTCTTTTCATATTACACTATAGTTCCAGAGCCACGAGTTCAAGACTAGCAGTAGCTTTCTAGTTGCAGTGTTGTAGTGATTCCTCATCTATTTGAGGATAATATGATTTGATTTATTCATTTATTACTTTAGTTTTATGAAGTTAGTTGGAGACATGTTCCTTCAACTCCTTATTCAGACAGTACTTAGCGGCTTTCAGATTTAGTCAGATTTATCTATTAGATTTAGTATTTAGTTTTATATTCAGTTGTTTTAGGTATTCATTACCTCATGGATGTTACTATATCTCTTTAGTTGAACCTTATGGCCTACATGCTCAGGTTTTTCGCGTGTTATATGTATATTATATAGTGTACAGGTACAAATATCAGTCATGGGTTAGTTTGTGGTTTCTCAGGGTCATAAGCACAGTGTAGCATTCTGATTCATCAAATCAGGGTGTTACACCTGCCTCTTGAACAACATTCTTTTAAATGCTAGCCGGTTTGTTATCATGGAGATTCATCATTATGGGAACAAAAGGGGCCCATGCTTTTATTTCCATCACTGATCACTAAGTTATGTAAGCAATCAGGGGTTGTTGAGTTCCTGAAAGATAGTTGGATCTCTCCTAAGACTTCCATTTATCCACTAAAGATCTAAGGAGAGAGAGACCTTAGGAAGAGCAAGAAAACCAAGGGCATAGACTTGAACAATTTTGTAACAATACTTTACCTCTTTTTGTGACTCCAAAGTCTTTAGTTTGTAGTATATGGTAAATACTTCCTTTTATCTTTAGTAGGAAATGGAATTGAGCCTCCTTGAAAAGTTTGCATGCCATGTGCGATGAACGTAATTGTGTATCTCTTATGCATACTTGTATTATCAAGAACTTTCCCTGTTAGTCTCTTAATGCTAATTATGATTATGCTTGGTTGGTGAAATGATCTTAGTCCTTCTTTGTGAATATAGGAACCCACTTTAGCCTAAATAGACTACTTGCACATAGAATAGTATCCTTAGTTATGCATTTTAAGCCTTTCTTTTGCAACCACATTAGAAACCTTGAACTATTTAAAGTTTATACCTATTTTGAACCCTAGCATTCTTGAACTTAGAAAATGAAACTTGAGGCCAAATGCCTATGTTGGGGGTGGTAAGTTTTTGAAAATGTGACCTTAGGCCATGATATTGTAAGTGGATGCCTAAAAATCTAAGAAAAGAGAGAAAGTGAAATAGTTAAAAATAAAGGAATCTTCAAAATAAGGAATAGAATGGATTGCAAAAAAAAAAATAGTGAAAAATAAAATTCTTTCAAAGAGATGGATTAATCAAGATAGGGAAAGTAGGCATGTGTGAATTTTGGAAACAAATGAAGTGGTCCATTGTCAAAAGTTAGTTTAAATAGTGTGATGTATATGTTCAAGGAGGGTGTAGTTACATTATTCCTAAATGATATTGTACCCTTTCTTGAACCAACATTATAAGCTTGAAAAAGTCCCTGAAGTTCTCCAACCAAGTGTATTCATTATAGTGGCGATTGAAAATAAGGCAAGCATATGGTATGGAACTTATTAGCATTGAGTGAGTCTTTGTTAGAGTGATTTTTTAAACTTAAATCCCTTATTGCATAATAGATAATTTGGTATATGGGATTTTCTTCTTGTGAGGAGGCATGTAGACTAATTGAGGCGAGTGAAATTATTATCTTCAGAAAGCGAGGCAAAGGAGTATAAATGAGTTGCTATCAATAGAGTGTCACTTTTAGAGAGTTAGTAATTTTTGCATTATTATTCTTTAAAGTCTTTTGTATCTTTGAGATTGAATTTCATGTTGAGGGGGTTTTGATGAGTGGTAAATTTACCACTTATTGATGCCCAAATTTTTGCACATTACTATTATTAAATAGTGTAAATGAGAAGAATTTTTCAGTTGAATGCATTAATTCCCATGTTTTGCAGGTATATAGGTGATAGGAAGTAAAGAAGTGAAATGGGATGAAAAAAGATCAAAAAAGGAAAAGTTAGAGCAAACGCTAGAAAAGCATGAGCAGGAACTGACCCTTAGTTACCAAAATCGTGGTCTGAGGGTCACAATCGCAAGAAGGAAAGATTAGTCATGGTGGCGATCATGATGGGCTCACGACGATCACAATCAAGTCCCGACGATCTTTATTGAGCGGAAAATAGCCTAGGGGTAGATTTTTCATTTCCCACAGTTGTTCCAGTTCTCTACAGGACAAAAACTATTTCATTTTTAGGATATCACCAGCTAGATTTTGAAGTTTTTAGTTTATAAAACCCTACTAAATTGGGAAATAATATTGTGGTTAATTTTCTAATTGACTTTAGTTGTAATTGAAGTTAAATAGGGGAATACTCTTGACTGCATCTTCAATGGAAGCATTGAATGTTTATTTTTGTATAGTTCTTAACTTAAACTTCATAAGTAGTTAACCATCTATATTGGGATTATGTTGAAATAGGCTGCAAATATCTGTGGTTTTTGATTATTAGTGTAGAATCTTGGTTAATGATGTTGGGTTTCACAGACAATTGCCTGTTGAATGGGAATTTGTAGGTGAAAACCTAAATTTCCCAAAATCTCACATCAATCTTAAAAGAGAGATATGGGTATACTTATAGATCCTATATCATCCTTGAAAAGGGATATAGGTAACAAGGCATTAGTGAACAATAAATAGACATTAACTTATTCCTTTACATTGTCTTAGAAATAGAGATGGATTGTGAATTTGCTACGTTTTGGGCATCTTCCTAGAAATAGGGATGCCCAATTGAGGTTTTGGCGAGATTTATTTGCCACACCCAGAGGTATCCGGAACAATCCATGTGTGATATTTTTGGTGTTTGCTTGAAAAACTAGCATCAAAACCCCTAACCTATCCTACCCATATAGTCATTAATTAAAATTTGCACTTGATTATCATGAACCCATGCCGTATTTTCCCCTAGGAATACATAATCCCAAGACTATTCTCGTATTGGAATATTGCCAACTTTTGTTTCTCTTAATTGTAGTTCGATTAGATTTCAGCAAAACAATCTTCCAAACCATAAAACGCCCATTTTAATTCATGTTTAATTTATGTCTACATTACGGGTATATCTTTAGTAACTTTCAACACCGATAGGATTTTAATACTAATTCCACTCCTTGAGGATTCGACCCCAACTAAAGTTGGGTTATTATATTAGACAACGATCGCCTTGCCCATAAATCATAGAGTAAGTTGAGCATGATAAACTATGTGGGTGCAATCTAGGACTTGCCCAGTTAGTGTTTCCTAAGTTGTCGAATAGTTAGTTAGGAAAGGATCACATGCCATTTTGAATAGTTCACTCTTAGTTTAAAAGACCTACAAAATGTTATATGATATCCCTTGATCCTAACTTTTTATCCTAAATATACCTTTTCTTTTACTATACCATTCATATTCTTTAATGACCCAATTCGTCATTACACTGAAATAAGAGTTTAAACATTTGCCAAATTATCTCTTAGAATATTCTTAAGAAATACAGGGTTAGCCTATTATTTGATGATTATTAAGGGTGTACAAGTCTAAGGAAATATAGTATTAATGTAAGCATTGGTGGGGGTGTTTGACTTTATTTTGAGGCAGAGAATTAGTTTTGAAAGTCATAGAAATATTCAGCATATAAAATGGAGTCATAAAACTCTAGTTATAGAGTTTTTTGTGAAAGGATTGGTTTGCAATGTCATATTTTGAGGGGCGTGTTGTAAAATAGACCTTATTGAGGAGAGGCCCCAAGATTCAGCCTTGGGACCACTGCAGTGGAAAAAGGAACCACTGTAGTGGTTAAAATACATTTTGACAATTTTTAAAACTAAAATCACATTTTCTTATTTCACTTTTCTAAAAAATGAACCAAGGCTTTGGGAAAGGCAATATCCTGCAATTTTCAATGGTTTTACATCTTTGGAGGTAAGATTTCTTGACATTCTAAACTTGAATCACTTCTAGAATTATCATAAATCGCTAGAATCATATTCATGGTAAAAATTGGGGGTTTTGACCTAATTTATGAACTAAGCACAAATTGATGGGAAAAGGGTTTTAGATTAATTTTTAATGATCCTAGGGTGTTAGGATATACTATTTCGAGTAGAATTCTTGTCATTCATGATAAATTAAGTAGGATTCATTTGTTTTATAGGGTTGAAATCCTAAGATGAAGAATTTAGGCAAAATTATATGCAAGGCTACTTGTGCTCTTCCTTTTATAGAGTATAGAGCATGTTCCAACATTTGAGACGATTCTCTATTTAGTAGTTTCGGACTTTATTTTAAGAGTAAGTGCTATGATCAGGTAGTCATTAAATATTCTACCTTTTATTTATGTACTTATTTTCAAACTAATAAATTCATTATTCCTTTATTACCTTTTTGATAATTTCTTAGTATAGTTTTGGATGTTCTTAGTTGTTTTTATGCAGTGACTTCAAGTCCCGGGAATATAATAAATAGAGGATTTTTGCACTCTATTTGATCTAATAATTATGTTGAATTTGACAATTTACTTCTTTATTGAATTATTGGGTTTAGAATTATTAATGATAAGTTTTGGGAGGGTAACGTTGACTATTGAACTTGATAAATAAGGTTTATGTTAAGTATGGTTTTCCCGCCATAGTTTAGGGTTGGTGCCAATCATGATTGTTTGGGTCATAAAAATGATGGTACAGAGTAATAGGAGCATATATCTCGTCATCCAAGAATAGGTCTAGTAGAGTTTTGTGTAATAATTCAGAGACGTCTACACTTTTCATCGAGAGGCTACAAGGCTTTATGAAACAAACTTCTTTCTTTCTTCTATAATACCCCACATGTTTCTAAGATAGGAACTGAATAAGTATTTCTATGAATTAAATCTCCTATCCTGTGATTCATACTTGAGTACATGACTTACAATGAATATCCTAGTGATAGGATAGCTTATGATGCATTAAGCATGTTCATATGAGTCACTTAAGGTAATACAAGCTAAGAGTTTTTGAATCCATGAAGTTTTAGTGTTTGATTTTGAAAAAGTCATATTTGAACGAGTATAACTCGATGTTAATGTGGTATTTTGTCTGATTTAAACCTACCAAGTTGTAGAGAATCGAATTAGCTTTCCAACGATACCAATTTCGCCATAATCGAATACCCGAGCGAAAAGTTATGCCCATTTTCGTGAGAGACAGTAAGGATAGGCGATTGGTTAGGCGCCGCCCAACTGAAACATAGGCGATTGGTTAGGCGCCGCCCAACCTAGCTTAGGTAATCACTTGGGCGCTGCCTAAGTCAGTTCCACGTGCCAGAAACACTCCGTTTTGAGTTATTTTAAGGGTAATTAAGTCTTTTAACACTCCTTACACGTCCCTAAAATTAACCCTACAAAATATATAGCTTCTAAACATATTACAACCCTATTATCATCTCAAAGCTCATCATCCAAGAGCACTAAAAGATAAAAACAACTGGGGTTGCGTAACTAAGCTTGAAGATCCTATTTCAAGAAAATTTTGCCGTCAATCATCAAGAATCTTTCTTCTAAGGTATGCGTGAGTTGATTTATGGATCCCTTTCATCCATAAAGCTCAAAACTCTTTTTTTTTTATTATAAATTATGATTTCTATATTGTTGGGTGTTGATGGTCATGTTGTTGATATTAGGTGATTCCCAAGATGGAATCTTTATATGTTTTTTTGAATTCCATGATATTATATGAGTTGGAAACATGTAAATTTGGTTGTTCATGATGTATAATTTGATGATTTCACCTATTCTTAAGATGTGCATGTAAGGTGTTTGATAAAATGCCTAAGAATCTAGAAATCATGCAATATAGCTAAATTGTGACTAAGTGAAGGATTCATGATATGCCCTTACGTTCCAATGACTTCTATGTTGATAATGTGCCTTATAAATGTTGTTGGAATACTCATGAACTATTCTTATGAGATTATGCTATGTTTACTTGGAAATCCTACTTATGAACAAGATGTATGATAACCATGCAATCCACATGAACTTCCATGCTATTGGTATGTGTTGCCAATATAATTATGTAATGAATATGATATTAAGATTGTGCAAGTACTTCCATGTGATATGAAATCCTTTCCATGCAATACATTGTTGATAACCATGCTTAGTATGAGATCCCTACTTATGATATTATAAATTATGGACTCTACTGTTATGATCAAGTCAGTCATGTGTGTCAGTTTCCTTCTATCGAGTCCTGGGGGTACTTGTACCAGAAAACTATAGCTGTGTGCCTAGATCCATGTCATGTTTCATGATATCTGAACTCAAGCTATGATTCCATAGACTTCAGTCAGTCATGTGACTTAGGAAAACCTCATGATCTTAGTCAGTTGTCAGATATCAGTAACATTCCGCCAGTCAATGAAATTCAGTAAGATTAAGTCATACACAGTCAGTTATTCATGTCCAGTCCCTCTAGATGGGAGTAGAGGTTAGCACCGAGTGAACCCAAGGATGGGAACTCACCTGCAAGTTCAGGGTGTGACTCTTAGTATTCATCCTTGTGTTCCAGAACTACGTAGCCAGTGTAGGTTTAGACATCTTAACCCGTCAGATTAGGGTTGATGAGGTGGCTTAACCCGTTAGTTTAGGGTTTCCACCGTTCTCATTGAGTATCCCCCAGATAAGGGTCACTCACAGGCTGTCCTTACCCGTGGCACGGTATTGAAACCCCTTCAGTCAGGGCAGAGATTGGACCCTAGCTTAGATATAACGGCATACATGGGGCATATCGGTTAAACACTACTTCCCACAGTTTCAGTATCAGTCTCAGTAAAAGAACTCAGGGCGTTCTTCAGATTTCAGTATATATAGGACTGTCAGATACAGTCGTCCATGTTATTAGTTTCAGTATTAGTCATGACAGTTATCAGTAAACCATGTATTAGCTTACAGGTCATGCTATTACATATTCACGGTCCCAGTTTCTATATATGTGTGTTTGCACTCCCATGTTCATATTAGTCAGTCAGTGTTGTTCATGCATAAAACCTTTTATGTTCAGCCTACCTTCCTCGTATACTCAGTACTCTAGTTGTACTAACGTATTTGCGCTATGGTGCTTTCTCTTCATGTTACACCATAGGTTCTGAGACACGAGCTCCAACCCAGTAGTAGCGGTAGCATTCCAATCGCAGATACACAGTGAGTCCTCATTGATTCGAGGACAATATGATTTGATTCATTTATTTATTTCTTTAGTTAAGTTTTACGGAGTTAGTTGGAGACATGTTTCTTTAATTCCTTATTCAGATAGTTTAGAGGCTTTCAGATTTATGTTCAGATTTACGTTCAGATTGAATTGTTTTGGGTATTTTCACCCACATAATTGTATTCAGTTAAACCTTATGGCCTTACAGTTCTATGTATTTTGCATTATTATATCATGATTTGTAGTATACAGGTACAAATATTAGTCATGAGTTAGTTTGTGGTCCTTCGGGGTCATGAGCACCGTGTAGCATTCTGGTTTAGCGAATCGGGGTATTACATCTTCCTTGCATGTTATTACTTGATTCCAATTGGTATCTTGTAATTCAAATTGGTATCTAACTCCTTTGTTCTTGTTTCATCGATGTTGAATACACATTATCTAGAACATCATCAGTCACCCCATTAGTAATACCAACAATAGCTTTTTCACTAGCCACGTAGGTTGTAATTTGGGGAAGACCATACATGAGAGGCAGGGATAAGCGAGAAGGAAGAAGGGCATCAACTATTAGGGGTAGAGCTCAATTATCTAGAGGATTTACTAGACAATAAAACCCTTTCACTTACATACAACATGGTACTCCAAGGTTAGCACATGATAAAGAGATAGTCATTGGGAAATAAGAAATAGTGATACCAGACAATTCGTACCTATATAGAATGGTGAATCCTAGATACCTATAATGGTAGAGTTGATTTAGTAAGTGTCAAGGCTTTTAGGATGTTTGGCTGGCAAAGGTGATACTCTTACTATTCTTGTATTCTTATCCTCATCCTTACATTATGAAACTATTATGGCACCAATGATGGATGAAGGTTCTAATACAAGGTGTATCTCTAATGGTAGTGGGACCGGTGATGATTGTTAATAATCATGGACTTTTTTATAAGCTCGTGAAGATGAAACCCAAGTATTTCAAGGTGAAAAGTTTGAGGATGCATTTGACTTTTTCATAGATTATCATGAATATCTGTATAGGATGGGTATTATTAAAAGTTACAGTATAGAGTTTCTTATTTCAGCTACAGGACAAAGCCAAGCAATGGTGGAGGTCCTTTATTGAGTGTAGGTCTACCTTACCTCAACCTACTCGGTTTTAATTTTAGAATGTTTTTCTTGAGAAATATGTTCTTTTCTCTTATCTTGATCATAGGAAGGATGAATTCTTGAACTTAGAGCAAGGTGATATCTGCGGTGACCTATGAAGCTAAATTTCTTGCCTTTGTTCTGCTATGCACTTTAATTAATCACTTCAGAGAAGGAGCAATTAGGTACTTTGTGAAGGGTCTAAATTCTAGGATTTGGATGGTTACTTTATCAGTGATGACTTTGTAAAAGTCTTTCCAAGAGGTTATGGAATTTTATAAAATGGCTGAGGTAATTGGGAAATAAGGAGAACTGAAAGATGAAAAAATGAAGGCCCGGACCTCTAGCCAGCTCATTGATACTTGTTTGAAGGGTCAAAGTTCTCAAGGTCCTTCTTCTTGTCCTTGTTGTTCAGGTATGCTTGTGTTCACAGAGGCCCATCTAGGGTTAATTATCAACCTTCACAAATAGTCATCTATACATCTTTGTCCTCTTTAGTTTAGAAGCCTACTTGGGCACTAAGTGCCATGAGTTTGGAGGTTTAGGACATATATAAAGGTATTGTCCTAAATTTTTACCTGTAGGTTAATTGACTCAATAATGGACTTCTAATACGCTATTTTTAGTAGGTTGTGGTGGTAAAGGAAATGGTAGAGGTGATCTTATGATGGGCATAATAGCCAGGCTATAGGAAGGGGTGAAACCAAGCCAATTGAGATTGAGGAAAGATAAAAAAAATATGCTCATGCTAGTAAAGATGCTATGATAGAACCCAATTTTAAGCTATTCTGGCTTATCCCAAAGTGGAATCTTCTGATGATGTGATTACACATACTATTCTTGTCTGTGATCGTATGATGTAGATATTATTTGATCCTAGTCTACTTTATCTTATATTTCTGTGAAATTTGCTTTGGGTTGGAACTTATCCTATGAATTGGTTGATGCTCTTATTTACGTGTCTACACTAGTTTGGGGTGCCATTATGTGTTGATCAGGTCTATATGGCATGCCCTGTGATGTTTATAGGATACAAAACTATGGCAGACTTAGTAATTTTAGACATGAAGGGGTTTGATATAATCTAGGGGATGGATTAGTTGTCTCCTTATATTGTTATTCTTGATTGTTATGCTAAGATTGTCACTATAGTGATGCATAAGAATGAAAACTTAGATTTAGAAGGTACTTTTAAGTTTCCTCCTGTGAGAACTGTGTCATCTATTCATGCCTAAAAATTAGAAAAGAAGGGGTATAGGTCATTTTTAGCCCATACTCGAGAAGATAAATCTGTAGTCCCTCCTATAGCTTTCGTCATGATTTTGTGTGAATTCTTAGAAATATTTACTGTTGAACTTCCTAGCATTCCTTTGACTGTAAGTTTGATTTATGTATAGATTTAGAGCATGAAACTTTCCCCATCTCTATCCCTCCTTATTGTATGGTACTAATAGAATTGAGGAAATTAAAGCTAAATTACAAGAATTGTTAAAGAAGGGTTTTATTCGCACAAGAATTTCACTTGGGATGATCCTATTTTGTTTGTGAAAAACAAGGATGGTTACATGAGAATATGCATAGACTACAGATAGTTGAATATGGTAACTATTCACAACAAGTATCCTTTGCCTAAGATAGATGACCTGTTTGACTAGTTGTAGAGAGATGTAGTACTCTCTAAAATTTATTTGATGTCAAGTTACCATCAACCCAAGATTAGGGTAGAAGACATCCCGAACACTTATTTTCAAACTCATTATGTGCATTATGAATGTCTAGTCATGTCCTTTAGCTTGTCCAATGCCCCAAATACTTTTATGAGTCCGATGAATAAGGTTTTCATGACATTTTTTATTCTTTAATCGTAGTCTTTATTGATGACATTCTGGTTTAATCCAAGAGTTAAAGATAGCATGAAACTCATTTGTGTACAATACTAGGGTTTCTTAAGGAGAAGGAACCATGTGCTATCTATTCCAAGTGTAAGTTCTATCTATATTAAGTATCATTCATGGGGCACATGGTCTCTAAGGAACGGGTTATGGTAGACTTATAGAAAGTTTATGTTGCTAAGAATTAGCTTTTGGGGTTGGCCTATTATTATTGCTAATTAGTTAGGGGGTTTATTGCCAGTTCTTCACATATGACTCTTACAACTCAAAATAAGGTTCCATTTGTGTGGGGTGACAAGTGTGAAGAGAGCTTCCAAAAGATCAAAACTTCACTAATATCGATCCCAATTCTCACCTTACCTATTGAAGATAAGGATTTTATTATGTTTTGTAATGCGTAACAATTGGGTGTAGGTGTTGTATTGATGTAGAATCCGAATGCAGTTGCTTATGATTTGAGGCAACTGAAGTCATTTGAGAAAAACCACCCCAAACATGACTTAGAATTGGTGGTTGTGGTCTTTGTTTTGAATATTTGATGAAATTACCTTTTTGAGGTGAATTGTGAAGTGTTCATCGACAAACTTAGTTTGCAACATGTGTTAATCTAGAGAGACATGAACCAGAGTCAGATAAGGTGGATGGAATTGATCAAAGACTATGGCATATCTATCCTATATCACTCGGCCAAGGCTAATATGGCAGAAGATGCATGATATTTCCCAAATTACACCTCTCAGAAAGTATAAAGTGACTGGTAAATCAAATATAAAACCTAACTACGTTGGATTCGATCTCACGAGGAAAAGGCCAAAGTCTGTCAAGTATTTGCTAATGTAATTCGGAGTTACATAAATAAAAGGGGAGGGGGGTTGTTGTAGCTGGAAGTATCACACTATCAATTAATGGTTAACTCGATTGTGCTCAATATAAGATGAGCACTTGGATTGTGTTTCCCTGACTTCATAACTTCACTGGTTATTCATTCTTAAATAACTATCCCGATGCCTTGTATGCAAAATATAGCAAGATATGTATCACCTAACTCTTCTCCTCTCAAACTCAAAGCATCACATCACAAATCCTTGTTTTATGATTTTCGATTAACTAACCTAGTTACAACTCAAGTTAATTAAATAAAGGTTGCTAGCTTTAAATTACTATTGTTATTTTCTTTTCCCAGTTTGTACCTCTCTTTCGAGCAAGTCTAGAATACAAGTGAGTTCCTAACATTGGACAACATCAAGAAAGCATAGAAACCAAAGGAAATACCAATACAAGCATGAACACTAGTCTAGAATGAGTTTGTGCTTAACCTTCTTTGTTAATTCATCATGGTTTCCCATAAAACTAGTTATGGGGTTTAGCTACTCATGATTGTAAGAACATATAAAGATTTCATAGATGAAAGAATAATCTTGAACTTACATGAATATGATGAAAATTGAACTCTCAAATTGATTATAAAACCTAAAAATCAATGTCAATAATTCAAATATGAATAATGTATATCATGACCTCAAAGTAAGGGAAAAAGTATATATAGTCCCTATCTAAATAATAAAACATCAAGGGATTATATATAGACACAAAATAAATCCTATCTTAGTCTGTGTGGGAAAATTATGTCAGCAATACCAATGAATTTAAGTTGGGTCATGCATCAAAACAACAAGTCATGGCTCACCATTGTTGGAATCATAGTTAGCTTCAATTTTTTTAGTACTTTGACTTACGCCTGCCACCCACTAGTCATGGGTTGCATCCATATGTCGTTGGTCTCTTTGTGGAACTTAGACTTTGTAAAGCAGTTTTAGAACTCAAGTCATGCCCAAACTCATGCAACATTGGTCCTATCCATTTGTCGTGGGTCAACTTGTGGGTCACCACTCAACTTAGTTTTCATCCTTCGTTCTCATATTTTGCTCCAAAACCTATTTTCCTATAAAATTAACACAAAATCACCTTATATCAAATAAGAAGACCTATGTTCTTGCCTAATTTCCTTTTTTATTCATCAAAAGTGCCATGAAATCATGACATATCAACACCCTAAACTTAGAACATTTTCATGTCCTCAGAAATTGAAAACACAACAAACGCGATGCTTAACTAAAGAAATCTAAGGTACCTATGACAGTCACTTTATTTAGTTTATTTAAAACTTTCAACTACCTCCTATATCAAACTTTCAAAACCACTATGTATATATATATGTGGAATAATATTATGACACGAAAGAAATCAAGTGATAGTATCATATTAGCAACAAATAACCAATCATGTATGAAAATGACATTACCTAAACAGATAATTAGTTGTCAATGTAACCTGCTTACACTCACAACAAAGAACTCCTATA
Source organism: Capsicum annuum (assembly GCF_002878395.1). Classification (NCBI taxonomy): domain Eukaryota; kingdom Viridiplantae; phylum Streptophyta; class Magnoliopsida; order Solanales; family Solanaceae; genus Capsicum; species Capsicum annuum. The sequence continues at coordinate 63,150,620 of NC_061117.1, forward strand.
CTCACAGTATCATAATGAATATCAATACCTAGACTACATCAAAGAACTCATGCTCACTCTAATACCCCATACTTTTGCTAGCTTAAATTCATCCTTAGAATTGTAAGAATTTGCTTTAAATATGAATACCATTGTATGAGAAATTGAATAACATTTTTATCGATACCAAATTCACCTAAATCCGACACTCGGTGAAGGAGTTATGGCTTTTTAAGTTGACAGTGTATCACCTGGACTCTCAGCGCGTCGCATAGCTAAGCAAATTGGCAGTTGTCAAATTCCAGTGAGACTCCAGGATTCTATTGTGTCGCAGAGGAGTCCCATTTCACATTTTTCAATTTCCAGCAAGCCTATGCGATAGTGGTGCGTCGCGCTTGTGGCTAAAATGGCAAAACACAGGGCACCGCAATAGCTTCGCATTGTGGATAAAGCCCAGTTCCCACTCGTCCTTTTCCAGTGAGCCACGACAATTGTGGCATGTCACAGTTGCCCGTCAAATTGGGATTTTTGGTCATTTTTCCAGTTATGTTTGGGGTTTTAAAGAGGGTATTTTGGTCAATTCCCAAGGCCCTAATCCATCTTAAACATGAGATTAATCATATTTCCAAGCAGTTTATCTCATTATTCATCATTCTCTTCAAAAGAAAAACCATAGAAACCAAAATCCCCTTCTCCATGAAATCAAATTCCACCATAGATTCTCCAAGAAAGCTTTATATTGAAGATTCCCAAAACAAGATAGTCAAGACCTCATCTTCAAGAACTCAATTAGGAGTCACTAACTCAAAATTCTTTATCTAATCATCTACCAAGGTATGTGTGGTTGTAACAAGGGTGATTCTTTCATCCTTGTGCCCAAACTTTTTTTTAATTATAAATTTACTACAATTTATATGATTTTCCATGAAATTCAAGTTAGAGTTTTTGCCTATTATCATTATTTGCAAAATTATGAGATTTCCTATGATTTAGAAGTTGAATTACATGATTATATTTATATTTCCATGCATATTGTTGAAATTTCTAGATTTTAAGTTGATTTATGAATGTTTACATTATCAAGAATGAATTTTAAAATGTTTTAACATGAGATTGATGCATGGGTCATTATGCCCTAATTAAGATTTGCTATTTTAAGATTATTTGTGCTATGAGCACCCTCGGATAAGATTATTCGTAGATTTAAACAAACATTTGACCTTTTGGTCCTAAGCTAAGATAAGAATCCGCTTTGTTCAGATAACTTGAGATTTAAAGAAATAAAAGCATAATTGGTTATCTCGTAAACCCTTGTGATAGTTTTGAAGTGGATTTCTTAAGATTTTTAGCATAAGAATGAGAGTAGCATTTATCTCCGAGTTGGGTATGATTCCAAGGTTTCATACCCCAAAACTATGTGTCATCGTAGGATTCAGAATATTCCCACTTCTAGGTGGATGACTCAGATTATAATCATATTAGATAGAAGTTCTATTTCGATTGCAAGGGTAGAACATCCTTACCTAATTGGGGCCAGTCATGGGACTCCATGGATGCTCACATGGTGTATGTTTGTTAGATGAACCTCCTAACAGATGTCCCCCACTCTTTAACAGTCTATTGATTTAAAGATTTAAGATAAAAGCATATGTTTCGGAAGTTATGGTATTAAGATTTTAAGCCCTAAGATAAGGTATTTTTCAGATTTTAGAAAACTAAGTGTAAAGGAATACAAGTTTTACTCAGATTATGCTTTACAGAAAGATAAGAGTTACAGATTTTAGTTTTCAGATTTCAAACTTAGAAGTGAGTAATGTTATGGCTCACTAGATTTACAAGTATGATTTGTTTCCCATGATTATTATTTTTAGTATTTTAGATATTCCAGCTTATGTGAGTCATTTACATTTAGCATGCGTTGTTTTACAAGTTATGACGATGCAATGATGTTTTAACTTATGCATTTCACCCCCATATACTCAGTACATCCTCAAAGTACCGATCCACATATATGTCTATATGCTATATTGTCTCATAATATAGGAATCAGCTCATTTGTATCACGTATATAATATTTAGATAGTTGCAAATTCCAGCTAGCAGATGAGGAGTCCTCATACTTGGGGGACTTTAGTTAGATGTTATTGATGTACTTTATTTTCTTATTCATATGTATTGATTAGTGATAGTCGAAGTCACGTGCCAGCTATCTATAGTAAGTATAGTAGAGGCTTCACAGATGTCAATTAGAGTCAGTTATGTATTTTCAGTCCCTCTTTCAGACTTTTTCAGAATGTAAAAGTTGTATTGATATTGTATTTTTCCCAGATTCCATCGTTATTATGTTTCCACACAGTAAACTCAGTTGTTTTATGCATATCATTCATTTGCTTATGAGTAATGCCAGTAGAAGGGTTAGCTTGGGATCACTTGTGATCATAAGCACCGTGTGACGTCTCGGGGAAGATTTTGGGGTGTTACACTCACATAGAAGTTCAAACAGTGTGCACAGAATACCATCGACTTGCCCTTATTTTCTATGCCTTAGTTTTTTTGGTCAATTGGACTTAGAAAACTATAGGTATTTTCTTAGCTTGTAATGTATATTTGACTGGAGGTATGGTATATATGAGTAATGGTGACACAACCCTCCTTGACACTACACTTATATTCTATGATCCACTTTCAACTACACTTCTTTTATTCTCATCTTTTCTCCTTCATTTATTTACAGATTGGGTGTGGTTTTTTTTTAATTCTTTTAATTTATTATTTTTTTTTAAATTTTTCTACCATACCCAACCCTACCTTCTTTTTTTCTCAATTTCCTCTTCATACCCATCTTCAGCTATGTATCTCTACGATAGCTAACCTCAACTTAGGTGATTTTCCTGAGTTGAGGTACATAATATCCAAGGAGGGATCAGGGCCAAAACATGTTCATTATAATTAAAATTGAAAGGTGAATGGGTTAAACAAGAAAATAGGTCATCTTTGCCTCAAATTAGGATCAAGGGATACATTGAACATTTAGAATAAAAGTGGGCCTATTAAAATATGTCCTATGACCCTATCCCAACCAGCTATCCTACAACCTTGGCAAAACTATCCGGGAAGGTTTTGGGTTACACTCACAAAGCAAACTGAGTAAGCACCCCACACTCATAAAGCACAAGGTTACTTTAAGTAATACCCTAAATTTTCAAGATCTAGATCCCCTAAAATAATAGACCACTAAGTCAGCTTTCCAATGCTTCCAGTCTTGCCTCAATTCAATGTCGTGGCAAAAAGTTGGGGAAAATTATCCCTTAAGGGACTAGTATATTGTTATGATGATTACTCGGGTAACGAGTCATTACCACTCATGATGAGTTTTCATGAGTGAGTTGTAGTTACTTAAGTGAATGCCCCAATTTTATGTCTAGTGACTAAGACTAGTCCTTACAACTCGTAATAAGTGACTACGAGTTATAGGGAGGGAATTATAGCCAAACCAGTAAAGGATCCAAGACTTAAGATTTAGACTATGAATCCATTTTATGACTTGTAGTCAGTCATGATGATTTGTATGAGGAAAGGCATAGTCAGACCAAAAAGTGACCTTAGACCCTAGATTTTAACTTACAACTTAGACTATGACTCGTAGTCAGTCCCAATGAGTCGTACGGTGAGTCGTAACGACTAGGAACCCAGTTTTCAACACATTTTTCCAAGGACTTTTATGTCATTTCCAACTCCCTTTCATGTCAAACCCACATAGTTTTGGTTTCACAAGGAGTGTTATAAAATACCCAAAGACCCAATTCATAACATAATTATTAATTTTACCTTAGAGGAATCAAAGTGGTGATTCCTTTCTCCTTTAAGACCAAACTAGGGTTCTTCAAGAAAGTCCCAACTCTCAAGAAGAATTCTTCAAGGCTTCTACTTCAGGTATGTGGGATGTTCATCAATGGGATCCATTCACCCATTGACTCTCAAAGTTCTCCAATTTTTTAAGTTTAATCCCTTTTTTGTCTAGAGTTCTATGAGAAGTACAAATTTTATAATTTATTCAGTTAAACTCTCAAGTTCGTCCATGAAAATATATTCCCTTAGGATAATTGTTTTTCCATATGTTTGATATTGCAAATGTCTACGTCATTTGGTTATTGATTTGAGTGTTATTCATGATTTTCCCATACCATGGATTATTCAACATTTATCAAGATTAGTATTTATTAGATAGTGATGGTGGTTTATGAACATCTGATACCTAGATATTCATATATGTCACTAATGTCAGGTTACAAGTCATTCAGAGAATACTTACATAATTAAATTCAAAATACCCTTATGTTGATCATATGTTAGTATATGTCATGTTAAGCCTTTCATCAATATTAGTGTCAGTTAATTTGGGAGTATGACTTAGCGTCGAACCTAAGGATGATGGCTCACCTTCCAGTAGAGGACTGAAACCCTAGTCCTTCAGGATATTATGTTATTAGATCCACATAACAAATATTGGTACCCATGGTAAGGTCCCAATATCCTTCTAAATGGGGTTAAGGGTTCGACTCCAATTATCACAGATTGGGTCATATTTGTTATATGATAGCTCCCACAGTTTCAATTTAGTATTCAAACTACATCAGTATAAATTTTCTTGACCAAGTATCTATATATTAGTTATCCAGTTATTCTGATTATTTTAGTATATATATATATGCTTGGTCTTGCATTCTATTTCCATGTTCACATATTCATGCTCAGTTTACATGTATATCAATCAGTCTTTACCTCACATTCCAGTACATTCAATGTACTAGCTGCACACTCTCTTTTATGCTATGTGGTTTTGTAACATAATTTCAGATGCTCCGTTCCCCGATTATACTTAGACAGTTCGTGTGCCACTCAGTTGTAGTATTGGTGAGTCCTCAACAGTAGAGGAGTAATTGTATAATTTATCATGCTTTTGAGTATTTAGATTTATTTTTATTTCAATAGTAGGAATTAGTTGGGGACCTTTCCCAACAACTTATCATGTTTAGAGGCTTTTAGACAATCAGATAGTTAGTTATGTTTTTTCAGTGATGTGTTTCAGACTTCTTTGATATTGACTTAACATTTTAAACATTTATTAAAATGACTGCCACATAGTATCTTTTTTTTTTATGTTTGTTTGATATTTACAGCTTGTGCCAGATCATGGGTGAGCTTAGGGTCCCTTGTGGCCTTAAGTACCATATGATAACTAGGGAGCATTCTTGGGTCATGACAAACTTGGCATTGAAGCACAAGGTTTAAAGTGTCCCACAGTGATTGAAAGTTACGTTAAGTAAAGTCTTATGCATAGGTGTGAAGCGTGTAACACTTATGGGTGAGAGGCTACGAGATATTTAAGGAAAGTTTCTTTTCTTTCAATATTCATATCGTGTGATGGAGTGTGAGATCTATTAAATTTTCTTCTTCTAACTTATCCTCTATACAGTTCCTAAAAATTCTACCTAAAAGGAATAACAAAAGTAGGACTGGGGACCAACCCACACCGCCACCGATTTTGGAATATCCTCTAAATGAATAGGTCTCTGATGCTAAATTAAGGGCTAATTTTACAGGCTTGCATAGTTTATGGCTGCTCAAAAAAACCAGTGGGATGTTTCTCCAACTAATCCAGTAGTAAATACAACAGTATCCAGGATCTGGGATTTTACTCGGATAAATCCTCTAACATTCTTAAGATCCAAGTATGAGAAGGATCCCCAAGAGTTCTTAGACTGTGTGTAGAAGGTAATGGATATTATGGGTGTTACTCCAAGTGAGAGTGTTGACTTAACTTCTTACCAATTACAAGGGGTGGCCCATACCTTAGTTAAGCAATGAAAAGAGGATAAAGGTGTTCATGTAGGGTCATTAGAGTGGGATGTGTTTGATACTAATTTTTTGGATAGGTAGTTCACACTTGAATTGAGAGAGGCCAAGGTGCGGGAGTTTATAAATCTAAAGTAGGGTAACAAAAGTAAGAAGGAGTATTCACTCAAGTTTACCAGTTAGTAAGGTCTGCTCAGACTATGGTGGCTGATTCTAGGTGTCGAATGAGAAATGTTGTGTGTGGAGTATATAAGGATGTAGTGTAGGAGTGATGAACAACTATGTTAATTAAGGATATGGACCTCTCTAGAGTGATCGTTCATGCTCAGTAGAGTGAGGAAAGAAAACTTCAAGAAAGGGAAAGAGAAAATAAGAGGGCCAAAATGGTAAGCTTCAACTTCTCTTAGCTAAGGTTGGATGGTAGTAATCATTCTCAGTTTTGCCAGAGATCTTCAGCCTCAGCTCTATCTTCTTTTAGTAGTCCAGTACCTAAGTTTAGATAGGATAATTAGGATAGAGAACTAGGCTCTAAGTCATAGGGTAGCATAAATAGTAGTTATGCTAACCCCATCTACAAGAGGTATGGTAAGAACCATAATGATGAGTGTCTGGCTGGCAGTGATGTTTGTTTTGGATATGGCAAGCTAAGCCATAGAATCAAGGAATACCCAATGGGTTTCTACAAGGGTAAAGATCTTTGTTTGTAAGGTCAGGCTAATTATTTAGCAACACCAGCGGGTCACCTGACTAGCAGGGTAGTACTTTCAGTGCAACCAGTGTCTAGCTTCAGAATCAACTCTATTTCCTTTAAATTAAAATGGATTTGAATGGTTCTCCTGATGTTGTAACGAGTATGTTACAATTATTTTACCTTCATGTTTATGCATTATAAGATACCGGAGCTACACTATCCTTTGTGACTCATTATATAGCCGTAGACTTAGGAATCATCCCATAAAGTCTTGCAAAACCCTTCTCTATGTCTACCCCAGATGGTAGTTCTATTATTGAAGACAGGTATAAATAAATTGCCCAGTCACAATATCTCATAAAGCTACTTTAGTTAATCTTCCAGAGTTAGGGATAATAAATTTTGATGTCATTCTTTGTATTGATTGGCTCTACTCATTATTTTCCTCAGTTGACTATAGAAATAAGATAGGTTAGTTTTAGTTCCCTAATGAGCCAGTCCTAGAATGAGAGGGTAGTACCTCAGTCCCTATGGGTCAGTTTGTCTCTTTCCTCAAGGTGAGGAAAATAACTTCTAAGGGATGTATCTATCATCTTGTTTGAGTCAAGTACTCAAGTTCCAAAACTCCTGGCCTTGAATCAGTTCCATTAGTAAATGAGTTTCTAGAAGTTTTCCCTGAAGATTTGCCCGGAGTTCCTTCTAAGGGGGAAATTGACTTTGAAAAAAATCTTCTTTTAGATACCTAGACTATATCAATACCACCTTTTAAAATGGCTCTAGTAAAGCTTAAGGAATAAAAATAACCATAGAAAGATTCCCTAGATAAAGGTTTCATCAGGCATAGTATATCTCCTTGGGGCGCTCTAATCCTCTTTATGCACAATAAAGATGATTCTTTCAAAATGTGCATCGACTACCGTTAATTGAACAAAGTCATAATCAAGAATAAGTATCTTCTCCCCAGGATTGGTGATTTTTTCAACCAACTTCAGTGTGAAAATTATTTCTTAAAGATAGACCTTAGATCCGGCTATCATCAGCTTATGGACTGAATTAATGAATTCTCCTACAGTTTTTATGGACTGGATGAATAGTGTGTCAAAGCAGTACTTGGACATGTTTTTCATAGTATTCATAAATGATATTCTTATCTATTCTCATACTAAAGGTGGGTATGCCCATCATTTGAGAATTATTTTGAAGACCCTTAAAAATCATCAACTATTAGCCAAGTTTAGTAAATGCAAATTCAGGTTGAAATCAATATCATTCCTCAGTCATATTATTTTTAGTGAAGGCGTTTGAGTTGATCCTTACAAGATCGAAGTAGTGAGTAACTATCCTAGACCCATCTCTCTATCATATATTAGGAGTTTTTTGTATTTGCCTGATTACTATAGACGATTTATGGAAGGATTTTACTCTATTGACTATTCTATATCCAGACTAACTTAGAAAAAAGTCAAGTTTCAGTGGTTAGATTCCTCCAAGAAGAGTTTTCAGGAGTTGAAGAATCGAGTCACTTTTTCTCCAGTGTTGACTCTAGTCGAGGGTTCAGATGGATTTGTAGTTTATTGTCATTCTTCCAGGGTTGGTATTGGTTTTGTGTTGATTCAACGATTTAAGGTCATAGACTATGCCTCTTGTAAACTTAAACCCCACAAGAAGAATTACCTTACTCATGATCTTGAGTTGGCATCAATTGTTTTCTCCTTAAAGATTTGGAGACATTATCTATATGAAGTCCATGAGGATATGTTTACTAATGACAAAAGGTTACACTATGTGTTCACGCAAAAAGACTTAAATCATTATTAGAAAAGGTGTCATAAATTGTTGAAAGACTATGATATAAGTATGTTGTATCACCCGGGTAAGGCCAATGTTGAGGACGATGCTTTTAGCAGGTTGTCTATGGGAAATGTTGCCTATGTTGAGGGTAATAATATGGAGTTAGCTTGTGAGGTCCATCAGCTAGGTAGATTGGGTGTTTGGGTGGTTGATTTAGCCAAAGGTAGTGTTTGGGTTATGATTGGTTCAAAAATCTTTCTTGGTTTATGAGTTAATGGAAAATTAAAACTGAGATTCTATTCTGGTTAAGTTGAAAGAAGCAGTTCGAGATCAGAAAGTTGAGACTTTCTTCTATGGGGATAGGGTTTACTTTATTATTAGGGCAAGTTATGTGTTCCAAATGTGGATGTTTTAAGGTAGTGAATATTAGTAAAAGCACATGGTTCGAGATATTCTATTCATATAGAAGCTACTAAGATGTACTGTGATTTGCACGATGTCTATTGGTGGAATGGTATGAAAAAATCTATTGTAGAATTCGTGGCTAAGTATCCTAATTATTAGCAGGCTAAGGTTGAACATTAGAGACCTAGTGGTATTCTTCAGGAATTTAGCATTCCCACTTGGAAGTAAGAAGTTATGATTATGGACGTTGTTACAGGTTACTTTGTACGCATCATAAACATGATTCTATATGGGTTATTGTACACAAAATGATAAAGGCAGACCATTTATTACCAGTCCATACTTTATATTAAATCGAGGACTATGCTTGAGTCTATCTTCGGGAGGTCATAAAATTTTACAGGGACCCTTTGACCATTATTTTAGATAGAGGCACTCAATTACCTATTATTTTTGGAAGGCTTTTTAGAATGGTCTTGGTACCTAAGTTTATCTCAGTATAGCTTTCAGAACAATAGGTAGATGGTTAGGTAGAGAGTATTATTCAGACCTTAGAGGACATTTTAAGTAGTCGTTCTATCGATTTCAAGGGTTCTTAGGATAATTACTTACCTTTGATGGAGTTTTCCTTTAATAAAATCAATCACTCTAGTATCTAGATGGTTCCATTTTAGGCTCTCTATAGTAGGAGGTGTAGATTTCTATTGGTTGGTTTGAGGTTGGTGAAGCTACTTTGATAGGGAAAAAGCCAGTGTGTGAGGCAATGGAGAAAGTTTAGTAAATCTGCAAAAGGCTGAAGGCATCCCAAAGCTATCAAAAATCCTATGCTGATATAAAAAGAAGGGAGCTTGGATTTGATATTGGTGATTTTGTGTATCTGAAGATTTTTCCCATGAAAGGAGTGAAGAGATTTGGTAATAAAGGGAAGCTCAGTCCCCACTATAATGGACCTATAGGATTTTTGTCTTTTTGGAAAGGTAGCCTGTGAGTTAGTGTTGCCTGCGGAGTTAGTATCAGTGAATCTAGTGTTTCATGTCTCACTTTTAAGGAAATGCACTGGTGATCTAGATTTTGTCGTTCCTTTAGGAAGTATGGGAATGGAGAATAACATATCCAATGAAGAAGTCCTAGTTGAAATCATTGACCGACATATTCGTAGTTTAAGGAAAAAAAATTGCCTTAGTCAAGGTTCTATGGAGAAATCAGTCCGTTGAGGGAGCTACTTGGGAAGCAGAAGCTGATCTGCGAGACTAGTTTCCCTTTCCCTTCTCAACGAATTAAGATTAAGATTGAGGTAATGGTTTCCTTAATGAAATCCTATTATTTTCTATCTCAGCTATCTAACCATCCTCATGTCATAATATGCATTCATGAATTCAATTCAATCCATGCATCATATTTTCAGATTCAAATATTTAATCATGATTCAGCTCATAAGTATTTAGTGCATGATCTCAGTATTCCTAGTACTCTCTCTCAACTAGTTTCATTAAAGGACGAATGATACCAAGGTAGATATATTGTAATACCCCAAATTTTAAAGCTCTAGACCCCCTCAAAAGATCAACCACTAAGTTAGATTTCCAATGCTCCAAGTCTTGCCTTAATTCAATGTTGTGGCAAAAAGTTGTGGAAATTTTACCTTAAGGGACGAGCACACTACTGTGACAACGACTCAAGTTATGATTTGTAGGGAGGGACTTGTAGTCTAACTAGGAAAGGATCCAAGACTCAAGATTTAGACTATGAATCTATCTTACGACTCGTAGTCAGTCATGATGAGTTGTATGGGGAAAGTCGTAATGAGACAAAAACTAAAATTTGACCCTAGATTCCATCTTATGACTTAGACTATGTCTCATAGTCAGTCCCAACGAGTCGTAGGGATTGTCAAAACGACTAGGAACCCAGTTTTCAACACATTTTTCCAAGGACTTTTATGTCATTTCCCACTCCTTTAAAAGTAAAACCCACATTGTTTTGGCTTCACAAGGGGTGGTATAAAATACCCAAATCCCCAATTCATAACATAATTATAAATTTTACCCAAGAGAAATTAAAGTGGTTCTTCCTTTCTCCCTCAAGACCAAACTAGGGTTCTTCAAGCAAGTCTAATTCCTAAGAAGAATTCTTCAAGGCTTCTGTTTCGTGTATGTAGGCTATTAATCAATGGACTCCTTTCACCCATTGAGTCCCAAAGTTCTCCAAATTTTCAAATTTTATGTCCATGGTTATATGAGAAGTACAAACTTCATAATTTATTCTACTAAACTCTTGTATTCATCCATGTAAAAATATTCCCTCATGATAATTGTGTTTCCATATGTTTGATAAAGTAAATATCTACATAATGATTAGTTATTTATTTGGATGTTATGTAATACCCTATACTTTTTCCTAGCTAATTTTATCTCAAGAATGTCTTGTATTAGCTTCTAAATTGAATGATTGTTATTCCATGAGGATTTTTCAAGATATTTCTTTTTGTCATATGGGAAATTCAATAAGCTTTCCATCGATATAAGATTTTCCCAAATTCAATAACCTGGTCAAAAGTTACGACTATTTTAAGTTCTATCGTAGAATAGTGCCATATTAGTCAGTGGCACACCGCGCCACAGGAGGAAATGGCATTTGGAAAATTCTAGTAGGGGTCCGCGATTATGCCATGTCGCGCCAGGGCCCAAATTCAAAATTGTCCTTTTCTAGTATGTTAGCGTGATTTCTTCTGCGTCGCGCCAAATTACAGGTTGCAAAAGATGGGGCAACACGATGGCTCTGCATCGTACCATCTCTCAATTTCCCAATTGGCAAAATCCAGTAACATGGAGCAATAGCGCCGCATCGCGCCAGGGGTCCAATTCAGGAAAATTTTATTAAAATTAAATAATGCATTCAGGGTTAAAAGGGTCAACTTCCCACCCCTATTTAAGCCCTTAACATGTGATTCGGCCACTATTCACCCCAAGTACACTCTCTTCTCTCAAAAACCTCTCAAGAACAAGCTAGGGTTTTCATAGAAGATCCTATTCTAAGAAAGTTTCCTCCGTCAATCTTCACGGAATCACGAATCAAGGTATGCGTAGTGTTCATTAATAGACTCTTTTCGTCCATGAAGCCTAAGAATCTCTTTTCTAAGTTTAAGTTTATGGATTTTTTTATTAATTTCATGTTGGGATTGTTTTTTTTTATATTGAGAATGATCAATTGAACTCAAATCTATGTTGGGTGATCAATTTTATGTGGAATTTATTTGTATAGCCTCATCAAAATGATAAAACTGAAAAAAGAAATAGAGCACTATTTGACATTACAAGATCCATGATGGCACATGCAAATTTATCTATATCCTTCTAGGTGAATACATTATTGGCTGCATCTAACATATTAAATAAAGTGTCTTTTAAATAAGTATCTTTCACTCTTTATGAACTATGGACAAGACATAAAAGTCAAACTTTAATATAATCTACGAAATTGATGTTATATTGCGTATATTAAAGATCTTTTTGGTGAGTTCGGTAAACTTAGTCCAAAGGAAAAGAAATATATCTTTATAATATACTCAAAATACTTAAAAGGATATGTATTTATTAGTGATTAGAGGATGAAAGTACCATTAAAATTGAATCACGAGATGTCATATTTCTACAAAATAAATTTCCCCAAAAAGGTGAAAAAAAGAATGAAAGCCTCTTTATGAAATGTTGAACTCAGGTGATCAGGAAATATCATTAGACATACTTTATAATTCAGTAAATCAAGAATTGACTCATGATCAAAGTAAGAGTTTCAAATTTAAATTCATGGGAAGGTTTTTTACTATAATTGTTGATGAGTAGTACCTATAATCGTACCCTTGATAGGATATAATAAAGGACACATTGATAACCATATGAGTTATAAAAATAGGACTCATTCCCTAACATACAACCAGTATGTTCTGCACTCGTACCTTGGATAGTAACCTCTCCACACCACATTATTTAAGGTATGACTAGGACCCCTTAAGCTATATCACAACATACAACTATTATCCCTAGTCGTATGTTGTCCAGTGGGTTCAAAACTTAGGATATTTCTAAATTTAAAAAACCCAAGGTGTTTCTAAAGCAAAATTAGTGGTAAAAAGTTTTACTCAAAAAGTTGGAATAGATTATGACGAAATAGTTTCATTGGTTATGAAGTTTACCACTATATGATTATGTTTGACTATTGTTGCACGTTTAGATCTATAATTACACCAGAAGGATGTTAAGACCACTTTTATCAGTAAATAACTAAATGAGAAACTCTACATTACAAAGCCTATAGATTTCATTGTTAAAATTCAAAAAATGAAAGTTTATAAATTAAAAAATCAATTTAAGTCATAGAGCTACTTCAAGGCAATGGTATTGATGTGCCATTGTTTTATATGTTTAAAATTGAAAATTATGCATATACTTAGGCCTTTTTTTTAGATATGTTATGTTTCTATGTTGGTTTCATGAGCCTTTATTTGGCGATAGGTGTGGAAATCCTAGATTAGGTCTCTTAAACTGATCGAGGGTGGTATACTCGGGAGGTAGAAAGAGGAGTCAATCCTTATGCTATTGGTTCTTCTAGTGAGAAGAGATTCCTAGATGATAAAGTGGCTCAAAATATAGCACATCTAAGGATGGATATTGGGTTACTTACTAAATAGTTTGCAATTATGATTGCTGAAAAGTTAAATACAGTGGGTACACAAGGGAAATCTATTAGACATGATGAGTCTGACTCTGAAGAGTAGGCTAAGTACTTGGATAATGGGATGGAGGATTTCTTAGCCAAGGACCAAGGGTCCAATCAGGACACTTAAAAAATAAAGTAAGGAATCAAGGTCGATACTATTATGGTGACAAATATAGGAATATAAGTAAAGAGAGAGATAGTGACAAGAGGAGAAGTAATTATTATAAGGAGAATAGAGGTGTGTATGTTCCATCAGGGAATTGTGATATTGATTTGAGGATAGAAGCATTGCTTGCAAAGTTGGTTAAGGTTTCAGAGAGCTAAGATAATTATTATAAGGAGATTAAGGTAGATAGTTCAGGACTGAGCCAGAAGGTAGAATCGCATGCTACTGCAATGAAACAGCTTGAGTGGTAATTTGGTTAGATGTGAGCTACTTTAAATCAACATCAACTAGGAACTCTTTCGAGTAACACTATTAAGAATTTAAAGAACGACAATCACTGTTTAACTATCACCACTCGGAGTAGAAAGTCTACTATTGATCCTCCTATGCCAATAGTTGATGAGGTACAAAATAATACCATTAATCTTGATGATAGACATGAAGGTGAAACTAAGAAGTTGGTAACTAATAATGAAAAATCATAAAAATTAACATGTTTAGAGTAATGAGCTGAGGATGACTAAGAAAAGGGTAAGGAGGTCAAACCAATATTGAAGCCTATTCCACAACCTCCCCCAACTTTTTGTTAAAGTTCAAAATAGGAAAAATATATATGAAATATAATAATTTCATTGCTATGTAAAAGGAGTTGAGTATGAACATCCCTCTTGTTGAAGCGCTTGAGCAGATTCCTGGGTATGCAAAGCTTATGAAGGATTTGGTGTCAAGAAATTAAATTGTTAGTCATGAGGATGTAGGTGTCTTGCATCATTGTATCTTAATTAAATCTCGATCTGTTATGCAAAAGAAAGGTGATCCCAGAGCTTTCACTATTCCTTGTATTATTGGTACATCTAGACTTACTAGGGCTTTGTGTGACTTAGATGCAAGCATTAACTTACTAGGGCTTTGTGTGACTTGGATGTAAGCATTAACTTGATGCCGCTGGTAGTGTTCAAAAATTTTGGTTTCAGATCACCTAAACCTACGATGATATCGATTATTGATAACAGACAATACAGTTAAGAAGCCCGTGGGCATATCGTTTGATGTTTTTGTAAAGGTAGACAACATATTTTGGACTTACTTTGTTATCTTAGGTTGTGAGGTTGATTTTACGATTACCATAATTTTGGTGAGACCATTTTTAGCCATGTGTAGAGCATTTGTAAATATGTAAAGAGATGAGCTTAAGTTTAGGCTGAATAATAAGGAAGTCATGTTTAATGTGCACAGAGCTATGAGTTAGTCAATCGACATGATGGTAGTTTTAATAATAAAAGTTTTGATGACCTTGAAGGAAACCCTATGGATACCTTAATGATATTTGAGTAATCAAGTTCCCCACATCGTGCCATGACATTTAATTAGGCGCAGCTTGAGAGGCAACCCAAGGTGTTTTATTATTTCTGTGTTTGTGAAAATTTGTGTATTGTGATTGATGTCACATATATGCATATAAGGTGCCACATGTATTTTCCTAAATCTCTTGCTTTTTAGTGTCCTAATGTATTTGGGACAATGCATGCTTATTGGATAGGGTAGGGATACTTGTGGGTCTAGATGTCCTCTTGGGGTTTTTGTTGTCCTGACTCTTTTCTCGAAGTTTTTCATAGTAGAGCTGACATATATAGGTTAGGTTTATGTTGTTATACGTGTTATGTTTTTTTTTGTACAATTAGGCAAAAAATAAGGACCTAAGTGTAGTTGACGTGTTTTGTTCGTTCTTAAGTGTTTTGAAAAAAATAATGCCCCTCCAATTTTTTTTGTGAACTGTCTGATGTAAATATCTCTGTGAACATTATGTGAATCTTTTCATGTCAATAGAACTAAGGACAAAATAATCATAACTTAGCATTACATGAAATGGATAGGTAGTATTTTGTGATATAACCCTGTACCATATATGTGTGAGGTACTTACCCAGTTCCCTTTGTGAATTTAATCCAAAATTTCCCTAGGTTGTAGGATGGTTGTAGGACATGATCATATGTCATTTTTGACTTAGTAAAATCTTAACCCAAATGACCGTCCAGAAAAGAATAAGTATCCCTCTGTTCACCTTCCCAATTGATTACACTTAACCTGTGTTAGCCCTGGTCCCTCCATGGACATTGTGAACCTAAACTCAGGGAAATTGTGTAAGTTGAGGTTGTATATCATAAGGGTGTGTGTTAAAATTGGATATGCATAAGGATGTGTAATGTAAAAGAAATAAGAGTAAGGTTGGGTGTGGTCGAAAAAAAGAGAAAAATTTGAAAAAAGACTTAAATAAAAAAGTGAATAAATGAAAAGCAAAAATAAAACCACACTCAATCTGGAAAAAAATCTATAAAGGAGAAAAGGGAGAAATAAAAGAAGAATAGTTGAGAAATGATGCCTAAAATGTATCTGTAATGTCAAGAAGAGTGAGTCACTATATCCTAAATTTACCATACCTTTCCCCAAGCCTAAATTACAAGCCTACCAAAGTCCTATACTGATCTTAGTCCAATTGTTCAAAAAACTAAGGTATAGAAAATAAGGGCAAACCTATGGTATTCTATGCAAATTGATTTGAACTTATTTACTGAGCATGGGTGTCTTGACATATTCCCTTGCATTGACATGATACGATATTGTGAGAGTTGGACCTTTATTTCTGTGAGGGTACATGGGTTTTGTTCTTAACTGCTTATCTATTCAAGTAGTGTAAATTGCATATACTTTTTATTATTTGTTGATAACATAATGTCATTTCTTGATTCCTTTTTGTCATACTATTGTGCTACATAGATCTACACAGTGGTTTTGGCAAGTTGGAAATAGAATAGGGTGAGAGTTTTTGAGTTGAAATTGAGTTGACTTTTCTCTTAGTAATAATCTTGTGTTCTTTGTGATGTGTTAGTTGCATGAGGACGTGTAAATTTTCTAATTTGCGGGTGTTGATATGTCACTTCATCGCACTTTCAATGCTTGAAACCAGAAATTATGAAAGTACTTAGGCCTTTTTTGTTAGATGTGACTTGTTGTTATATTGGTTTTACTGGAAAACTGGGTTTTGAGAAAAAAAGGAGAAAAATATGATGGAATGTTGCATAAGGAAACTTATACGCCTAAGTGAGGTCGTAAGTAGTACTTACTCCCACCGTAAGTAGGGTCGTAAGTAGCAGGAGAAAGTTCTGTAATGTAATTCTTGTTCTTATACTTATGAAGGCCTACTTATGGGGCATAAATTGTACTTATGGCCCCTACCCCCGTAAGTGTCATAGCCCGACCCTAGTCCTCGTATCAATGGGTATCTCAAGCCCAGCGAGAGCCGAAGACCACCCCCAAGCCTAGCCAACTAGAACATAATATAATATAATATAATAGCAGAAGAATAACATATGGAAGATAAATAGATACTCAATAGGAACTAAGAATCAATAAACAATAAGCACCCACACTTTGTCCACAAAAGCCTCTAAACCGAAATACCAAGTTAGATTGGGTCATGCCCCTGACCATGGCCCGAAAAGGAATCCAAAATATGAAAAGAATCGATGGGATTTTGATACTTACAAAGAAAGAAATGAAATGTCTGTATTTCCAAAAGATGAAGGCTCACCATTTCAACACAACTCGACAGGCGTGCTAATCCAACTAACGGCTGCACAGGGGTAAAAGAGGTGCCTTCAGACCCTACATTATGAAACAATGAAGCATCCTAGGACGATTAACGAGATGTGCACTAGAAGGTTACTTAGGGAAGGGATAAAATAATGCCAAGTTCAAATAAGTACAAAAACCATATGCAAAAATACATATACATACTTACATACATATCTATCTATCTATCTATCTATATATATACTAGTTAAGCATACATGCTTTGTATGTGTGTATTGTATGATAAATAAAATTATATATAATAGAATAAAGTTATAAAAAATAGCATTGATGTTAAAATAAATGCTAAAAATATGAAAGTTTTAACATTTAGTGATAAAATATTAGAAAAATTAATAACTTTTTTTGCGTGGAAAACCTTCCTTAAAATATGGGGCATGATTGAAAGTTTCTTTTCTTGTATGTTGGTTGGTTAATTTCACTTTTGACCTTTTTGTGATTTTGTAGTGTGTATTTGGACAAGTTAGCACATATGTATTAGTATTCTTTGATGTTTTATGTTGTGTTGGGATTCACATGATTTTCATCTCCTAGTTTTAGATTAGAACTAAGCATGTTTTTATGGACCTTAAGGTAAAGCATGGTCTTTATTTCACAAAGATTATTTATGGTGCAAGATCCTATCATTAAGATTTTCAAGCTAATATTGATCCTTAAAGTCACTTATAGATAATTTTTTCTTTTAACAAGCAGAAACTGTTGGAGATATTCCTAAAAAATATATAAAATATAAAGCAAAAAAAAGATACAGAGACCAATAGAGATTTTTTATAAAAAATAAATCTAAAATAAATAAATTTAAATCATGCATCAAAATCGATCAATTTAAACCACCCAGTAACTTCTCTATTGATTTGTTTCACACAATAAACAATGACCAAGTTCTTTACCAAATAAAAGCATTAAAATCAATTGTAACTCACCTCTTAGAAACTTTGGTTCAATTCATAGGGACGTCACAAAGAAAAGAAGCATTCAAATTTGGAAATTCAATAAATAAACAACCATACCTTTATTAGACAAGGCTGAGAGAGATGAAGCCATGAAATAATAAAGTTTTTTGTTGAAGTAGAAGATTCATAAACCAAATTGGATATAAATTAATATTTTAGGAAGATTTTTCATAAATTGATATATATTGTAGTTTAGCAGAGGTTTAATTTAGGAGCCTTACCATATACTTTAGGACTCCTTAAATATTAAATAGACTCTTTAATTTTTAAAATATATTTTCTCTAACCATATATTATAGAACTCCTTAATTTTAAATATGATAAAAATAATTAAAATAAGTGAAAATAAAATTTTATCTATTGCAAAGATTTTTAATGAAGGGCAAAAAGTTCAAATCACTTTTCCAAGGGTCTTCACACTTTTAACACACACACACACACACACACACATATATATATATATATATATATATATTTAGAGTCTAATAGGTAATTTCTTTGGAATAGGATAATTGAATTGACTTGCAAACTCAAATAGTATGACGATACCATTCGGTAAATGCCTTAATGATTGACTCCTTGGTTTAATGGATGAGATATGTGCAAATATTTTAATTTGGGCTTAAAGGGTTCGCTGTGGAATGTGGAGGTCCTGGGAGGACCGATATTGGAAATCGCGTTTGCCGACGTGGGGGTCTTAGTGATCGTGTGCTTAGTCCACCCTGCTCTGAATAACTGAACTTCTTATTCTGCCTTCCCTTATCTCTGCCTATTTCTTTTTTCATCCTCAACTTGCTTCATATGTATAACCACCCTGGAGAAATCCATGTCATTGTTAAATATTGAATCCTTACATTTAAATACCAAGTCCTAAGACAAACCGTAAGCAAACATCCTCATCCTAGCCCTCATACTAGACACCAACTCTGGTGTATTATGTTAACAAACTCTTTATCCTTTGCCTTTCTCAACTCAGGAGGAAAGAAACGATCAACAAAGTCACCATAAAATTCCTCCCACGTTGATTACTTAACATTATTATCCCTTGACTGCTCCCTCTCCTCATACTACTGATAAGCAATATCCTTCAATTGATAAGAAACAAAATCCACACCTTTT
>NC_061117.1:63172946-63196124 GCF_002878395.1 Capsicum annuum
GTATCAAAGCTTTAAACATCGACACGATGCATTGACATCGCGTTGATGCACTAGAAATTGCACACGTCAAATTGTCTAAGGGACATAACTTATGCATCAATGCGACGTGTTGCTATCGCATCGATACACTGGAAATTGTTCTTCATATTTTTGATAAGGCACACAGCTTGCCAGTCGACGCAACGCGTTGAGATCACATTGCATCACTAGAATTTTTCACTAGTTTCTTTCTTCCTTTTCGTCAATCCTTAGCTTCTTTCTTTTCTCTTTTTTTTTCTTTCGGTCAATCCTCAGCTTTCATCAATTCTTCATGATGTGTATCCAATTTTATTCCAAATCCATGAGAAATTAACCCTGTATGTCTAATCACATCGGTTAGCCATAAAACATAATTTAATTTACAATTTAATATAATTAGCATATTTTTTATACTCAAAACAAGTCCAAATATGGGTAAATCACGATGTTTGGACATATAAATGCACCCAAGATCACCACCCCACACATAAAACCTTGTTCATCCTCGAACAACTTCAAGCAGCATAATCTTCAAATATTTCAATCAAAACGTAAGAATCATGCTAGCATTTGGCATATAAACCTTTATTTCACACTTCATTTTCCCAATAATGACATTCAATTTGTTGGCAAACTTAAAACAAGCATGTAATCAGGCAACTCAATAAGTAATCCAGACTTTCATCCGCATGCACCCTCAAAAAAAAGAGTTTCCCCCCTATCACTCACAATTTCACATTCTTAATCAGGAGGGGAATATTAAAATTCAATCACTTGCTCTCATAAAGAATTCATACATAATAGGAGATGAACCATAGGCTTTCCCTTAGTGTATTACTCTACTAATATTCGGATGTTGAAATGTAGGATCAAATAGGTCTTTTTATGGTTGTAATGCAGGCTAAGGGACGTGTAAGAACTATTTTGAAAATAGTGACTAATCTCCCTAAGCACTTTAATACATAACTACCTTAAATAATAATCACATTTTGTCAGCCAAACTTTTTATTTCATTATCTTTACACCTTCTATTGTTTCACCCACATCTTTCTAATCACATTAACAACACTACGATAGTAGTAATTTCTTTTTGCATCATCATTCACATTTTATCTTTTATTTTTATCCCAATTCTCGTTACGCACCCCTATAGTAGCCACCCTCAACCTAAGAAATATGCCTTAGTTGAGGTGCACATTGTCCCTAAAGGACCAGGGCCAAAACAGGTTCAGTGTAACACAATAACTGGGTAACAATACTGAAATTTTCATCACAAATTATTGTCTACTCCTAACGGTAACTATTAAATGCACAAATTACTTTTTTAGAGCTTCAATTTCACCTTTTTCTTTCTTCATTATTTATATTCCCCCTCATTCTATTATTTGTATTAAAGCGCTTAGGAAATATGGATCACATTAAGGTCTATCAAAAAAAGGATTCGGCAAAATATGTGGCTACCAAACAAGTCAAGCTATAGGTTCAACAATTTTTAACTATAGGTAAATAAAGTCTTTACAATTCGATTAACAAAGAAATGCCTAAATCACTTCCTACATCGAACACCTTTTATATCTCTTTGTAAACACACCGGGCAAGTTCTAGTTATTCCTATACATGGAGAATATAAACAAACACTCACTCACACTGTGCATGCTAAGAATCAAATCGGATCCTTGCGGGTTCCAATATTGTACTTTATCAAGTTAAACATTAAGCCAATCAAACCAAACTACACTTTTTGGGACTTACATTTAAAAACATCTCATTTTGTTTCAACACAGTTTCATTTATAATCAAATTAAAATATTTTACCTAACAAATTGCACTTTTCAAAGGTAGCGATCAGGGTCTTATTATTTTCTTAGCTTGTAAAGACGCACTCTCCTTAAGATAGTCGTCATTCATCTATCATAGGGGAAGGCAATTAGCTATGATGTTGCATAACAAAAATTACCAAAAAATGCAGACATAATACCTGTAATCTGAAAATTTTACCATAAAGGGTGAAAATAAAATACTATAAATAAAGCAAATATTTTAAAACTAAATTGCCAAAAAGGGCAATATTGTCAACTTACAACCCATCAAACATAAAAACAGAAATAAAAATTTGTTCATCCAACTGTAACGCCCTGATTTTCTGAACCGGAACATTACACAGTGCTTATGACCCCAAAGGACTACAAGCTAACCCATGACTAATATCTGTACCTATACACTATAATATATATCATAATAATGCAGAAAATATGAACATGTAGGCCATAAGGTTCAACTAAATAAAAAATCTGGTAAAATAACATCAATATAGGTGAAAGATACTCAAAACAACTAAAAAGTTAATCAAATCTAAACTAAATCTGAAAACCTCTAAACACTATCTGAATAAGGAGTTGAAGGAACATGTCTCTAACTAACTCCATAAATTGATAGCTAACTAAAATAATTAATGAATAAATCAAATCATATCATCCTCGAATGAAGAGGACTCACTGCAACACTGTATACTAGAATGCAACTGCTACTGCTGGTTTGGAACTCATGTCTCTGAACCTATGGTGTAACATAAAAGGAAAGCACCATAGCGCAAATGCATTAGTACAAATGGAGTACTGAGTATACGAGTGAGGTTGAATGAATATAAATAGGTTTATATGCATAAACAATGCTAACTAACTGACTAATATGAACGTGAGAGTGCAAACATGCATACATCAAAACTGAGATCACAAATACGTGATAGCTAAATTTGTACGCTAATACATAGTTTACTGATAACTGATCATGAATAATATTGTAGTTCTGTATACATGGGTGACTGTGTCTGATAGTCCTAGATTTGATGGAACTATTTGAGTTTCATACTATAATTGAATTTGATTGTATCTCCCAGTCCTGGTATACTGATATATGAAGAACTATATGAGTTCTTTTACTGAGAATGAGCCTGAAACTATGGGAGGTTGTTGTTTAACCGACATGCCCCAATAATGCATATTGCTAAGTTGGGGTTTAATCTCTGCCCCGACTCGAGGGGTATCAATACTGCGCCACTGGTAAGGACAGTTGTGAGTGACCCTCATCTGGAAAGTACTCAAATGAGAATGGTGGGAACCCTAAACTGACAGGTTAAGCCACCTCATCAACCCTAGTCTGACAGGTTAAGATATCTCAACCTACGTTAGCTAGGTAGTTCTGGAACACAAGGATGACTGCTAAGAATCACACCCTAAACTGGCAGGTGAGTTCCCATCCTTGGGTTCATTCGGTGCTAACTTCTACTCCCATCTGAAGAGACTGAACATGATTTAATTGACTGTACATGGATTGAGTAACTGACTTTCGTTAACTGACGGAATAGCACTACTATCTGAGATTTTGCTGAGATCATGAGATTTCGGAGGTTTTGTGAGTCACATGACTGACTGAGTTCTATAAATCATGGCTTGACTGAGATTATCAGGGTAACGTGACTTGGCTCTAGGCACACAACTATATTTTTTGAGTATGAATACCCCCAGAACTCGATGGAAGGAAACTGACACACATGACATAACTTGATCACAAAATTTGAGTCCACAATTCATAATATCGTACATAAGGGATTTCATACTAAGCATGGTTATAAATAATGTATTGCATGGAAAGGATTTCATCTCACATTGAAGTACTTGAACAATCTTAATATCATGTCCATTGCATAATCATACTAGTAACACATATCAATAGTATTGAGGTTCATGTGGAATCATCTTAAGAGTTGACATAGCTTGTCATTTAAATACTATAGGGTTATGGGACATGATTTTTAGCATTCTAGGAATTTTAACAAACACCTTGCATGCACACTTTGGGGCATAGGTTTTCTCAACAATTTTAATCATCTTGAACCACCCAAATTCATGGGTTTTAACTACAAGCATGCATACATCATGGAAGTCAACTTAAATTAATATCCTGAAGCGTAAACAATGATCATTAACATGAAAAACATCATATGACAACAAGGAAATCAAATTTTCTCATTTAAAAGCCTGGTTCTTGAACTCTATAAACGAAAGGGGTCCATAGATGAACACTACGCATACCTGACTTAAGATTCTTGATGTTTTTAAACTTGAAGGACTTGAAATCCTTTGATTCTTGAAGAATATTGGGTCTTGTTCTTGCTGATTAAATTTAGAGAGAAACCTTAGTATTTGTTTGTGAAATAATAATAAGCATAATGGCTGAATTCGAACTTATCTAGGTATATATAGGCAAGTGGTAAGTGACTAAAATACCCTTATGAAAATGACCTAGAAGTAAATTGAATGTGGCATATGATGGTCATACTGACGGTCCGCTAGAAACTTGACGGTCCATCACTTATCCCTTCAAACGTGGACCAGAAATGGGGTTTACTGGATAAGATTTGATGGCCTGGATGACGGTCTTTCACAACTTTGATGGTCCATTAACTCGTCTTCCAGTCGTTATCAGGTACATGGCTCAAATGCCTTGGATTTGATGGTCAAAGTGGTAGTCTATCGCTTATGTGGCGGTCTATCAACTTGGCCGTCATACCTGGGCATTTTTGACAGTTCCAAGTAAAACATCCATAACTTTCTCATCTGATGTTTGATTTAGACAAAATTGGTATCGTTGGAAAGCTAACTCAATTTCTCACGTGATAGAAATTAAAAATTTCAAAAATACCATGTGTAAAAAGATTGGTTTACATTTCAAAGTATGTCCTAGCATCCTCGAGATGATTTCTAGCTAGGAAAAAGGCACGAGTATGACAATATCTTCCCCTTGAGAACATTTGTCCTTGAATGGAACTGACTGTGAGGGGAAACAATAATCCAAATATGAGTAGCTGGAACATGATCTTATGACTGACAAACTGAATGTGTTATACTAAAGATGCATAACTGATGCACGTGTAACTGATTAATGAATGCATGACTAAGGTTCTCGCAATGAGAATGCATATCTGATGCATAATTATCTACTGGAATGATACATGTAATGCATTACTGAATATACAATGGTACTTGATACCAAATTTGTGATGGAGCATGAACATGAAACAAAATATCAAGTTGTATTGAATGCTGAACGTGAAACTAAATAAGCTTAGGGAGGACTATTACCTTGAGCTTGATCTGGGTTGGTGGAGAAAAGGTGAGGGTAATTGGTACGCATGTCTGCTTCTACTTCCCAAGTAGATCTCTCAACGAACTGATTTCGCCAAAGAACTTTGACTATAGGGACTTCTTTATTCCTCAACCTATGAATCTGATAGTCTAAAATTTCGTCTGGAATCTCTTCATAAGAGAGGTTGTCCTGAACATCAATGTTCTAAATAGGGACTACAACTTCTGGGTCACTTATGTACTTCTTGAGTAAGGAGACATAGAAAACCGAATGAACTGAGGCTAGATCTAAAGGCAATTCAAACTCATAAGTTAACTTGCAAAAGCGACTGAGAATCCTGAAGGGACCGACATAGTGGGGACTGAGTTTACCTTTCTTGCCGAACCTCTTCACGTCCTTCATGGGAGAGATTTTGAGATAGATATAGTCATTGACCTCAAACTCGAGATCCTTTCTATGAACATCTGCATAAGACTTCTGCCAGCTCTGAGCAGCCTGAAGTCTCTCTCTGATCAACTGAACTTTCTCTTAGACGTTGAATACAAAGTCAGGACCAATGACTAAGGTCTCACTAACTTCAAACCAACCGACTGGAGATCTACACCTCCTACCATAGAGAGCTTCGAATGGAGCCATCTGAATACTGGAATAATAGCTATTGTTGTATGCAAACTCAATCAGAGGCAAGTGTTCATACCAACTTCCTTTGAAATTAACTACACACGCCCTTAGTATATCTTCAAGAGTCTGAATGGTCCTATCTGCTTGACCATCTGTCTGAGGATGAAAGGCGGTACTGAGATGAACTTAGGTACCAAGAACCTTTTGGAAAGCACTTTTGGAATGCTTTCCAAAAGTGAGAGGTGAAATGTGTACCTCTGTCTGAGATGATAGATAATGGAACACCGTGTAATCTAACCAACTCTCTGATATAGAGTTTGACATAATCCTTGGCTGAATAAGAGGTATGAACTGGAAGGAAATGAGCTGAATTGGTCATTCTGTCTACAATGACCCAAACCGAATTATGTTGATGACGAGTTCGAGGCAAACCCGTCATGAAATCCATGTTCATTTCTTCCCACTTCCAAGTAGGAATGGTGAACTCCTGCATAGACCCACTAGGTTTATGATGTTCTATCTTAACCTGCTAACATGTAGAGCACTTAGCCACAAACTCTGCAACATCTCTTTTCATCCCACTCTACCAATTGTTCTTCTGCAAGTCGCGGTACATCTTAGTAGCCCCTGGATGAATAAAGTATCGCACACTATGCGCCTCTACAAGAATTCCCTTCCTCAATTCGTCTACACCTGGAATACACAGACGACCGTGACAACAAAGAACACCGTCTCCCCCTTGAGAGAAAGCCTCTACTTTTTGATTTTGAACTGACTCTTTTAGCTTGACAAGGCTGGGATCCCTGTCTTGCTTTCCATTCACCTTGGAAACTAGAGATTACTTTGAACTACTCTGAACACATACACCACCATATGAAGAGTCGACTAAGTGAACGCCTAGTCTGGCAAGCTGATGGATTTCCTGGGCTATCTTTTTCTTGCTATCCTCAATGTGAGAAAGACTACCCATGGAGAGTCTACTGAGAGCATCGGACACAATGTTAGCCTTTCCTGGGTGATAAAGGACACTCATGTCATAATCCTTCAAAAGCTCTAACCACCTTCTCTGACGAAGATTGAGATCTTTCTGAGAAAAGACATATTGGAGACTCTTATGATCTGTGAAGACATCTACATAAACTCCATATAGATAATGTATCCAAATATTTAAGGAAAATACTATGGCTGCTAACTCAAGATCATGAGTAGGATAATTCTTCTCATGGGGCTTTAGCTATCTAGAGATGTAGGCTATGACCTTACCATGCTGCATGAGGACACAACCTAAACCTACTCTGGATGCATCACAATAGACTACAAAACCATCTGAACCATCTGGAAGAGTTAGAACTGGGGCAGAGTTGAGTCAAGTCTTCAACTCTTGAAAACTCTTCTCGCAAGAATCTAACCACTAAAACTTAACCTTCTTCTAAGTCAATCTAGACACAGGAGATGTGATAGAAGAAAATCCCACAACAAAGCATCTGTAATAGCCCGCCAAACCCAAGAAACTCCTATTATCTGATAGAGAGATAGGGCGAGGAAAATTTCTTACGACTTTGATCTTCTGAGGATCTACTCTAATGACATCACCAGAAACAATATGGCCAATGAATGCTATTGATCTTAGCCAAAATTTACACTTAATAAACTTGGCGAACAACTGATCATCTCTGAGAGTCTGAAGAAAACATTCAGAGGTGGTCTGAATGATCACGCTCTGTACCAGAATAGACCAGAATATCATCTATGAAGACTATGATGAACATGTCCAAGTACTACTTGAACACCCGGTACATCAAGTCCATGAAATCTGCAGGGGCATTGGTAAGACCAAAGGACATGACTAGAAATTCGAAGTGACCATACCGAGTACGAAAAGCTATCTTTGGGAAGTCAATTCTCTAACTTTGAGTTGATGATAGCCTAATCTGAGATCTATCATGGAGAAATAACTGGCACCCTAAAGTTGGTAAAACAAGTCATCTATTCTAGGAAGCGGAAACTTGTTCTTGATCGTGACTTTATTGAGTTGATAATAATCAATACACATCCTAAGAGAACTGTCTTTCTTGCGTACGAATAAGACTGCTGCACCCCATGGGGATACACTGGGACGGATGAATCCCTTATCTTAGATATCCTTCAACTGATCTTTCAGTTCTTTGAGTTCTACTGGTGCCATTCTTTATGTCAGAATAGAAATGGGGTGAGTATCTGGGAAAATGTTTATACCAAAGTCTATTTCCCTTTTAGGAGGAATGGTTGGAAGATCTTCGGGAAAGATGTCTGAATATTCATTAACAACTAGAACTGATTCAAGGCTAGGAGATTCGAAACTGGAATCTTTAACATGCATGAGATGATACACACACCCCTTAAAAATCATTCTCCTAGCCCAAAGGTAGGAAACAAGTTGATCCCTGAAAGATGAAGTACTACCATCGCACTCTAGGACGGGCTCATTCGAGAACTAAAATTGAACTATCCGAGTTCTGTAGTTGACTGTGGCATAGCAGGAATAAAGCCAATTTATGATGAGAATGACATCAAAATCAGTCATCTCTAATTCAACTAAATCTGCTGACGTGGATTTCTGAAATATCATAATCGGGAAGTTCCTGTATACCAACCAAGCTATGATGGTTTTAACCACTGAGGTAGAGACTGAAAAGGGCTCTGCTAAAATTTTGGGACTGATTCCAAAATCGCCTGCTGTGTACGGAGTAACAAAAGGAAAGAATTCTCCTAGAACTAGCAAAGCATAAACATGAACATGAAAATCTATAATTACAAGTAACGACATCAGGAGAATTTTCCTAATCCTGTCGAGTCTGAAGAGCATAGAGTCTATTTGGGCGTGGCCCACTACTAGCAATGGAAGTGGCACCCTGCTGGTTCGAGCGACCGAACTGAGCTGTGGAACAATTTTACAGACCTTGATAACTAGACTGAGGACAATCTCTGACTCTATAGCCTAGCTTACCACACCTAAAACAAACATCACTACTGGCTATGCAAACACTCTGTGGTTCTTACCATAAATTTGACATAGGGGATTAGTTCGAGCGTTGCTGACACTGCCCTTAGATTTAGAGTCAGGTGCTCTATCTTTGAACTTAGCAGATGGAGCACTGGCTGAAGAATGAACTTGAGTTGATGACTTGGGATGAAACTGGGAATGATTTCCTTCCTCTGATTCGGGCAGAGCAAAATTAAAACTGCCTGATCTTTCTCCCTTATTCTACCTCTCCCTAGCCCTAACCATTTTCTCCTATATTTGATGAGCATGGGTCATAAACCTGGCTAAACTTAAATCACTATTCAGCATTATAGATCTACACTAAATTACCACACTATCATTCATTCCTGACATGAACTTGCTCATCTTAGCCTTGTTGTCTACAACCACATGAGGGACATATCTGGCTAGCTGAGTAAATTTGAGAGAATACTCCCTAACCATCATGTTTCCCTGCCTGGGTTGATAAACTCAAGAACTTTGGCCTCCCTCAGCTCTTGGGGAAAGAATCTGTCTAAGAAAGCCATGACAAATTCCACCCACTCTATAGGACCTGTATCCTCAAACCTCTTAGACTTCCACTATTTGTACCAAGTGTGAGGAACATCCTGTAACTGGTATGTAGCTAACTTGACGCTCTAAACAGAAGTAACTACCATGATGTCAATGACTTTCTGGACTTGGTCAATGAACTCTTGAAGGTCTTCATCAGACTTAGACCCGAAGAAGGATGGAAGGTTCATTCGGGTAAAGTCCCAAATTCTACCTTCTGCTGAATTGGCCACTGGATTGGCCGAAATAACTAGTGGCCGCTCATTCTTGGCAGCCACAGACTGAGCAAGTATTTTGAATGCGGCTCTAAACTCCGTAGGAAAAACATGCTCGCGCTCACCTAAAGGGTCTTCGGGCTGAGGAACTGGTTGGTTTCTTCTCTTTGGAGGCATATTATGAAATAAGAGAAGAACGAATTAGACTGAGAGTTTAACTTGAGATTATGCTCACTATCACGACATAAATACTGAAGAAGAGAAATTATTCCTAAAAAATCTTATAGCCTCCTGTACATAAATGTGGCGAGCAACACACCCATGTACAAGACTATACTAAATGCAGTTTTCAGACTTCCTAGGACTCTATTGAACCTTAGGCTTTGATACCAAGTTTGTAACACCCCGATATTTCTGAATCAGAACACTACAGGGTGCTTATGACCCCAAAGGACCACAAGCTAACCCATGACTGATATATGTGCCTGTACACTACAATATATATCATAATAATGCGGAAAACATGAACATGTAGGCCATAAGGTTCAGCTGAATAAATAATCTGGTAAAATAACATCCATATGGGTGAAAGATACCCAAAACAACTAAAAACTGAATCAAATCTGAACTAAATTTGAAAGCCTCTAAACACTGTCTGAATAAGGAAATGAAGGAACATGTCTCCAACTAACTCCATAAATGCATAGCTAACTAAATTAATAAATGAATAAATCAAATCATATCATCCTCGAATGAAGAAAACTCACTGAAACTCTGTATACTGGAATGTGACTGCTACTGCTGGTCTGGAATTCGTGTCTTTGAACCTATGGTGTAACATAAAGAGAAAGCACCATAGCACAAATGCGTCAGTACAACTAGAGTACCTAGTATACAAGTGAAGTAGGCTGAACATAAATAGGGTTACATGCATGATTAATTCTAACTAACTGACTGATATGAATGTGAGAGTGAAAACATGCATACATAGAAACTGAGATCACGAATGTGTGATAGCTAAATTTGTACACTAATACATAGTTTACTGATAATTGATCATGAATAATACTGTAGTTCTGAATACATGGGTGACTGTGCCTGACAGTCCAGTATTTGATGAAACTATCTGAGTTCCATACTATAACTGAATTTGACTGTATCTGGCAGTCCTAGTATAAGAACTATCTGAGTTCTTTTACTGACACTGATCCTGAAACTGTGGGACGTAGTTGTTTAACCGACATGCCCCAATAATGCATATAGCTAAGTTGGGGTCCAAATCTCTGTCCCGACTGGAAGGGTGTCAATACCGCGCCACTGGTAAGGACAGTTGTGAGTTACCCTTATCTGGCAAGTACTCAAATGAGAATGGTGGGAATCTTAAACTGATAAGTTAAGCACCTCATCAACCCTAGTCTGACAGGTTAAGATATCTCAGCCTACGCAGGCTACATAGTTTTGGAACACAAGGATGACTGCTAAGAACCACACCCTAAACTGGCAGGTGAGTTCCCATCCTTGAGTTCAGTCGGTGCTAACTTCTACTCCTATCTGAAGAGACTGAACATGATTTAACTAACTGTACATGGACTGAGTAACTGACTTCTGTTGACTGATAGAATAGCACTACTATCTGATATTTTGCTGAGATCATGAGATTTCGGAGGTTTCCTGAATCACATGACTGACTAAGTTCTATAAATCATAGCTTGACTAAGATTATCGAGGTAACATCACTTGGATTTAGACACACAACTATATTTTTTGGTTACGAATACCCCCAGGACTCGATGAAAGGAAACTGACACACATGACATGACTTGATCACAAGATTTGAGTCCACAATTCATAATATCGTACATAAGGGATTTCATACTAAGCGTGGTTATTAACAATGTATTTCATGGAAAGGATTTCATGTCACATGAAAGTACTTCCACAACCTTAATATCATGTTCATTGCATAATCATACTAGCAACACATATCAATAGCATGGAAGTTCACGTGGAATCATTTTAAGAGTTGACATAGCTTGTCATTTAAATACTATGGGGTCATGGGAACATGATTTTTAGCATTCTAGGCATTTTAACAAATATACTATGGGGTCATGGGAACATGATTTTTAGCATTCTAGGCATTTTAACAAATACCTTGCATGCACACTTTGGGGCATAGGTTTTCTCAACAATTTTAATCATCTTCAACCACCCAAATTCATGGGTTTTAACTATAAGCATGCATATATCATGGAAGACAACTTAAATTAATTTCCTAAAGCTTAAACAATGATCATTAACATGAAAAACATCACATAACAATAAGGAAATCAAAGTTTCTCATTTAGAAGCATGGTTCTTGAACTCTATGAACGAAAGGGGTCCATAGATGAACACTATGCATACCTCACTCAAGGTTCTTGATATTTTTGAACTTGAAGGACTTGAAATCCTTTGATTATTGAAGAAGATTGGGTCTTGTTCTTGGAGATTAAATTTAGAGAGAAACCCTAGTTTTTGTTTGTGAAATAATAATGAGCATAATGGCTGAATTCGGACTTATGTAGGTAAATATAGGCGAGTGCTAAGTGACCAAAAGACCCCTGTTAAAATGACCTAAAAATAAACTGAACGTGGTGTGTCATGGTTCGTCAGACACTTGACGGTCCATCACTTAGACCGTCAGACGTGGACCAGAAATTGGGGTTCATTGGAAAAGAGTTGACAGCCTGGAAGACGGTCCATCATAAATTTGACGGTCCATCAACTCGTTCGTCAGTCCTTATCTAGTAAGTGGCTCAACAGCCTTGGCTGTGACGGTCAAAGTGGCGGTCCGTCACTTATGTGGTGGTCCGTCAACTTGGCCGTCATACCTGGGTGTTTTCGATAGTTCCAAGTAAAACGTCCATAACTTCCTCGTCTGATGTCGGATTTGGAAAAAATTGGTACCGTTGGAAAGATAACTCAATTTCCCACGTGATAGAAAGTAAAAATCTCAACAATACCATGTGTACAAAGATAGATTTATATTTCAAATTAATTCCTAGCATCCTCGAGATGATTTCTAGCTAGAAAAAAGGCATGGGTATTACACCAACACAACCATAAACCAACATTGTGCAGATATAAATAAAAGAGATGAAGATGATTAAAAACCAACCACCCAATACTTAAACATAGCACAGTCCCAGTGCAGGCAATTAAGCATAAGTAAGAGGGGCTAGTACTCCTTACTCGGTCGAATGTAACCCTGGCAATCATATTGTCAATATCATCATCATCAACAACAAAATTGTCACTTGAGTCACCATTTTCAGACTGCTCCTCCTCCTCAGACTCATCATCAAAATAATCCATGCTCCTCTCCTTATTTGTAGGGACATCATCATCTATGGGCTCATCGAAATTTGGGCCAACATGCATCAAAGTCTGAGCATGAGGTCCTAGTGGGTAGTCAAGCTCCATAGCATGAACTCCTATTGGGTGGCTTCACGCCCCCCATTTCGCAACAGCAGCATCATCAGCCCATGCATATGGGCTGTGATCTAATGAGCACGAGCATTACGTTCGAGTATAGTCAAATTCATACCATGAGGAGCTAGTTCCTTGGTGAGAGAAATTTCAAGTAGCCTATCACCCACAGGCAGTAAATAGTCTGCATCTTCCTCAGGCACACCATGTTGCCTGAAAAATATTGTCAGCAATACACCGAATCCATATTTCCTACCTCCTAAAAATTAGGCATTTATCATCATCAAGAAAATAATGGTACCCACATTCACCTGCACAACATCACGCATCATGGCATAAATAAGATATACCCTATCATAGGTCTCCTCCATCAAATATTTCCCATAAACTAGGCATGTATAGATGAATCTGGCCCATAAACGTGCCTTCCTATTTAAGTGAGCAAAAGGAAGTGAAAAATGCATACCTCCCTCTTTGTGGCGAATTCACATCGCCATAGATCGAGTGTCGCATAGGAGATGACGGATATGCTGATAGGGGGCTCAATGATCATAGTCTTCAAGGGTTATAGATCCATAAAGGGTGCACCCAACAGCTCATTAATAGTGTTTGCAGTGAAAGTTATCACATGACCACGTAGCTCAACCTCAGAATCTTTTGGGTTCCAATTCGAACAGAATTCCTGAACTAAACTTAAGTTGCATGAACCCGGCTACTCGAAGAGAAAATTCATGTGGTGGGACTCTATATTTCTCACCATCAAAGGATATTCCTTATTCAAACTTACTTTGTTGATAAATTGATCAGATGAATATTTTGACTCTTTGTGTTGCGAGTACAATTTTCGTCCGGCCGCAGCTATAGTCTTAGTTCCAAACCTCTTTAGCCCCCTAGGAACATATGGGGCTACAGGTACCCGATTAACTTCACGACTTCACTTGTGCCTTGGCTCAGATGGTCCAGCTGTATTTTTACCTTTGCTTCTTTGTTGGTGGCTGCTCAACATTGTACTTATTAAACATAACAGCCGACAAACATATAAAACAAGCACCTTCAAATCTAGTCATCATTAAATGTGAAATTTACCCGACACTTAATTTCTAGGTCAACTTTACATATGAATGCACTAGGGTACTAAGACTTCCCCTTTCTAATTCAAAATTCTCATAATTAGTCATCCAACAGTAAGCACAAAAATGCATTTCGGAGTTGTTACAGTGCACAGTCTAAGCATCAATTAGTAATGACTTCTCAATTTGCACATAAACATCTTCAATCATGAGGACTCTGTCCTTTATTCTTAACACTTAATTTAGTCATGCATAGCTAACACTAAGGTTTCATGACATGGTTATTCACCCCATACTTACTTTCTATTACGTAGTGCATCAAACACATCCTAATTCATTAAACTTTCCCCCATGATTCATCAAAACAACCCATTTGTTTAGAAACTAAGTCAATTTGAAAGTTTACTTTATAAATTTAGTACTCCCATAAACACTCTAATCCCTGCACATCTTATATTCATTCATGCAAGTACACTACCAAAATTAAGAGCAGTCAAAAAAGTTTAATTAGTCCACCACCACAGATCTACAAGTTTTAGTTCAAACAAAATTCCCAACCTACAAAATTATTGTCACTAATTCACCTCAACATGTCATTTATCATCTCAAGTTCACAAAACAAAACCAAGTCATGCTCTTTATCACTAACTATATAGCATTCTAAGCATTGTTTACCATATAAAGCAATTTTGAGTAGAGAATAAAAATAATACATGAATTACCTTGTTAACTTGATAAAGAAAAATAGGGTAATTGCTTTTTTACTTGAGAGAAAAAAAGGGCGGTGGCAGCGCTAGGGTTAGGTGAGTCTTGGAATGGGTTACGGTTATATTTAAAGAGGTGACCCAAAAGTGAAAGGTTGACGCGATGCATCAGGTATCGCGATGGGCATTAGACGCGATACGTTGAGTTCGTGTGATGTTACTGGATTATTGCCCAAAAAATTTAGCAAAGTGTAACCTTATAAGCAATGACGTGACATATTGTGTAATGCGTTGAAGGTCGATGTGAGGCATCAAAATTGCATCGATCCACTGGAAATAGCATTAAAAAACATTTCTAAGTATGGAATTGGTTCACCTCAACATGACATGCCAAGATAGCGTCGAGCCACTGGAAATTGCATCCTCAAAATTTTCTAAGGCTAAATTTCCCATACCTTAATGTATTTTTACTTACCCTTTACCTTTTTCTCACCATGTATCACCTATTTACTTACTCAAAGGCCCATGTTCATCAACTTCTTATCTTCTCTTTCTTCACCAAATTCTTCATTTTTGCACATTAATCAAAAATAATAAATTCATGTAAGTAAAAGTGGGTTGCCTCCCACAAAGCGTCTTATTTTTTGTCGTGGCATGACTCATCTTTTTGTACTTTTTTTCTATTTGTTATTCAACTACTTAAAATTAAACTACCTATTACATTACATTAGTGGGTTGCCTCCCACACAACGCATTATTTTACATCTTGGCATGACTCAGCTCAGTCCTACCCCTCTGCAAAGGTGATGGGCTATTTGTGCTTATCCGAATTATTAGCCCAATAATGTTTTACACGATGTCCATTTACTAGGAACTTCTCTATATCCTTCTTATTCCTCAACTCCACAGCTCCACGAGGTGTCATTCATAGCACCTCAAAAGGTCCAGACCATTTCGATCGTAATTTACCAGGGAACAACTTAGGCCTTGAATTGAACAATAAAACAAGTTGTCCTGGTTAAAATACTCTCTCTTCAATTTGTTAACGTGCCATCCCTTGGTCTTCTCCTGGTATAGTTTGGCATTTTCATAGGCGTGAAACCTAAACTCATCAAGCTTGTTCAGCTTCAATAATTATCTTTCTCCCGCAGCAGTCATCTCAAGATTCAGCTTTTTCATGGCCCAATATACTTGATGTTCTAGCTCCACATGCAAATAAAATGATTTACCATAAACCAAGAGATAAGGGAACGTCCCAATGAGTTTATTATATGCTATTTTGTAAGCCCAGAGTGCATCATCTAACTTCTCAGCCTAATCTTTTCTCTGCCCATTCATAGTTTTCTAAAGTATATGCTTAATCTCTCTATTAGACAACTCAACTTGTCCACTAGTTTGGGGATGGTATGAAATAGAAACCTTGTACCTAACACCATATTTAGCAAGAAGATTTTTGAACCAGGTGTTGATAAAATGAGTACCTCCGTCACTAATGATTGCTCTAGGTGTACCAAATCTTGAAAATATGTTCTTCTTCACAAATTTCAGCACCACTCTTGCATCATTAGTCGGACTCGCCATAGTTTCCACCCATTTAGAGACATAGTCAACCGCTACAAGAATGTATAGATTGCCTTTTGAAGATGGGAATGGGCCCATGAAATTGATCCCCCAAACATCAAAGAATTCAACTTCTAAAATATTATTTAGGGGCATCTCATGGCGCCTTGATATAGTACCTAACCTTTGACATTGATCATAATTTTTCAAAAATGCAATTGCATCCCTAAACAACGTAGGCCAAAAAAAATTGATTGCAACACTTTTCTAGCAGTCCCATCACCCTCATGGTGTCCACCATAAGGAGATGAGTGGCAATCTTCAAACACCTTTGAAAATTCAGCCTTTGGGATACACCTATGAATGACTCTAGCTGGACGCTATTTAAAGAGATACGATTTTTCCCAAATATCGGCACGTGAATCATGGATAAATTTCTTCCTTTATTATGTAGTGGCTTCAGGAGGGTACACCTCACAAGCTATCAAATTCATAATATAAGCGTACTATAGGAACTTAACTCCTTCTAAAGATAACAACTTTTCATCAGGAAACTCTTTCTTAATACTAAGAAAGTCATCAACAATATGGTTCTGACTTTCCATCCGTGATAAGTAGTCAGCAACTTGAACTTCAGCTCTCTTCCAATCTTGAACCTCAAGATCAAATTCTTGTAATAGTAGAATTGACCTAATCAGTCAAGGTTTTGCATTTTTTTGTACAAAAGATACTTAATAGCAACATGGTCAGTATGAACAATGACCTTAGTGCCAACTAAGTAAGATCTAAACTTGTCGAATGCATACACCACTTTCAGCATCTCTTTCTCCGTAATCGTATAATTAACTTGAGTATCATTCAATACTTTGCTATCATAGTAGATTGAGTGAAATACCTTATTTCTTCTCTAGCCCAAAACAGCTCCCACAACAATATCACTAGCATCACAAATTTGCTCAAACCGTATCTCCCAATCTAGTGCAATCAGAATAGGCGCTTCAATCAAATTCTTCTTTAGTTTTTCAAAATCTGCTTGGAAATTATCCTCATCCTCTAACTTTTCCATTTTCTCTAATAATTTGCACATGGGGCTTGCAATCTTTGAGAAATCTTAAATGAACCTCCCATAGAAACCTGCATGTCCCAGAAAGCTCCACACTCCTTTGACTGTGACTGGATATGAAAACTTTTCAATCACTTCAACCTTCGCCTTATCTACTTCGAGTCATTTACATTACACTTTATTTCCTAGGACAATTCCTTCCTTAACCATAAAGTGGTACTTTTCCCAATTTAGCACCAAGTTTGCCTCTTCGCATCAAGCTAGAACTCTGTCAAGATTCTACAAGCACTTTTCAAAAGAATTCCCGTACATGGGGAAATCATCCATGCATACCTCCACAAAGTCTTCAACCATGTCAGAGAATATAGCCATCATACATCTCTAAAATATAGCAGTTGTATTGCATAGGCCGAAGGGCATGCATCTGAATGCATATGTTTCATAGGGACATGTGAAAGTGGTCTTCTCCTAATCTTCTGGTGCTATGATTATCTGATTTTTGCTAGAGTACCAATCCAAAAAACATTAATACTCTTGTCCCGCTAATTTATCCAGCATTTGGTCAATGAAAGGAATAAGATATTGATCTTTACTAGTTGCTTCATTCAACATCCGATAGTCAATACAGATCCCCCAACCGGTCACCATGGTTGTAGGGATCAACTCATTATCATCATTAGTTACCACAGTCATCCCCTTTTTTTTGGTACACAGTGCACTGGACTCACCCATTTTCTATCAAAAATTGGGTAGATAATACCACTATCTAACCACTTAATAAATTTTTTTTAGACCACCTCCTTCATCACAGAATTTAACCTTCTTTGTTGCTGCACTATCACAGAATTTAACCTTCTTTGTTGCTGCACTCTCATTCTGTAACCCTCTTCCATGTAGATGTTGTGCATGCAAAATTCTTGATTGATTCTTGTAATATCGGACATTTGCCAACCAATTGACTTTCTTCTCCTTTTTAGAATTGTTATGGCTTCCTTTACCTGTACATCTATTATTCCTGCAGACAACATAATAGGAAAATCATCTTGGTCACCAAGAAAAACATATTGTAAATGAGGAGGAAGAACCTTAAGCTCCAAGTAAGGAGCTTCTTCAACTGAGGTCTTGGGCGATGGACCAATTGTCTTATCAATGGTTTGATAGCCACTTTCATCATCTCAATTGATACGCCCAAATTACAACTCTCGTTAGAAAGTGTAAGCAGTCGCTGTCAAATATAGAATCCAACTGGGTTGGGTGTCGAATCCCACAGGGAATACTATGATCACTAAGTATTGCGATTATTATTAGACTGTTGATCGAAGGTTCCAAGGTAAGGGGGATTTCGGTTTAGGTGCACAATAATATTATCAGTGTAACGATGAGATGATATGTGTAATAATATTTGATCACAGAGAATGAAAAGTTAGGGTTATGTCCACCTTGTAGCTTCTACTTCTCTATTAACTATGAGTAATGTGAATTTTATACATGCATGCACTATAGAGAGACATATTCTAATTCTAAATCCAAGCGTTTTTTCAACCATCAAGGATTTATTCACCTTAGCTCTCTCGAATCCAAAGTGTACAACCAATTGTACGAACTCTCCAAGAAGTTAATCCTGCTAAGGCATTAACGTGTAAATAGAGGTAGGAAACCCTATTTTCTTGTCACACTCTCTTTTCCAAACAATAACTTTTCTATCGAACAAGTTATTGCTATAATGGTGCATTCCCTATCTTTGCAACCACGAGAATTCAATCAAAAAGAAGAGAGTAATGATATAAGTGGATTAACACATCATAAATTCAAAAACTCATAGCAATAGAGAGTATACTACAAGGTTTCCATAGTCCTAACAAATAAACTTAGCTACTCATGAATAAAACGGAAATCAACATAAAAATATTCATCATACCAAAACTTAGAATGATCTTGGTGATGAAGATGACTAGCAAAATTAAGAGAGAAACACGTTTCTCTCTCTCTATCCTCAAGATAAGCCGCTTTCTTGTGTTCAAAATAATACAAAATATGAATAATACCTAAAATTCAGCAATAATGCTTTTAATAACATCCTTCTCTAATAAATTGCTACTGCATCCTTAACTATTTAAAAATATTGAGTTTGCCCGGGAAAAAGTTCCCATACATCACATTGAGTCCAAAAGCTGCTTTCCTTTTTATGTGAAGTTTTCCTTTGCT
Source organism: Capsicum annuum (assembly GCF_002878395.1). Lineage (NCBI taxonomy): Eukaryota > Viridiplantae > Streptophyta > Magnoliopsida > Solanales > Solanaceae > Capsicum > Capsicum annuum. The sequence continues at coordinate 63,192,593 of NC_061117.1, forward strand.
GTCCACAGGTCCCCAAAGTGCTGAAATCTTCCGCATTAGTACCTGAAAAGTATGCTAATCACAATGGTCAGCTCACTTAACTAAAAATAGACTAAAAGTGCAAGACTTATGTATTTTATTCTCAAAACTTAGCTAAAACATGGGTAAGTTATGGTGCTTAGACGTATGAATATGCCCAACATCACCACCCCACACTTAAAGCTTTGTTTGTCCTCGAACAAAATAGTACATCCATGTGAATACCTAACTAAACTTCACAAGAGCAACACAAAATTTTCAAAAAGACATACACGACAGTCATTAACAAAGAGTAGATTTCTTGATTATTACTAGAAACAACTCACCCTACAACACAGACTCATTAAGATGGTTAATTCATATACATAAGTTAAACCAAAATAAAATCATATAAAACTACCCAACAATCATCAACCATGTGCGCTCACACAAAATGTTACCCATAATCACTAATAGTTTTGCATTTTCAAAAATATGGGTATAAGAACTTGCTTGCTCTCACTCTCACAAAGAATTCTTAGATTACAACTGATGACCATATGCTTTCCCTTAGTGTAATGCTCCACTAATATCAGAATGCTAAGATTAGGATCAAATAGGTCTTTACGGGTTGTAAAGTAGGCTAACGGGACGGGTAGGACTATTTTGGCCAGAAATGGTGACTAAGTTCCCTAAGCTCTTTAATACACTACATTATGCCATTTACACTAACTTTTAACAACCACTCTACCTTCCTTTCATCTACCAACCACTCTACCTTTATTCACCTATTTTGTTACTCAATTAAAAACACTATGATGGGAATATACAACTCTTTTTTTTAATTTCTTTTTTTTTACTAAGCATCCCTATGATAGCCACCCTCAGTTTAGACTATTTGCATCCCTCAGGACGCCACTCCCAATCACAATATTTTTATGTACCAATAACTAAACTTTGGGGCATCACTTTGACCATTTTCCTCTTATTTTGCCACACTCTTTACTCAACTTGATTCTATAATTTAAAGCGCTTAGGAGCTTTTGGATCAAATTGTGGTCTTTTCAAAAAAAATAGATTAGGCTACATATGGGGTTGCCAAAGAAAATAGCTAAAGGCTCAAAGGGTGTTCACTAGGAAAATGTACAAAGGTAGGTAAAAAGAAGATAAACAAAATCAGGGCTGCCAAAGAAATGCCTAAATCATCTCCTAAACTCATAATCTTTATTTCACTTCACACACACACTAGGCAAGTATTAGCATCAGTCACAACAAAGAATATACAATATCCTTACACACACATGGCTCATGGTCAACTTAATTAGGAGCATTATAGATTCTTGACCCAACAGATAAATGAATTAAACCACAAGCAATTATCATAGAATGAGTCACAACTTAGAGCCTAAATGTTTCAATAGTAGTGATTCAGCACAAACTCCTGTTATAATGCCATGCCGTCTATAAGAACAATTTCATGCAAAAATCTGACTAATTACAACTAACTAACTACGACTAAATCAAAAAAACTATAGAATAGATGCAGGTAAGCAGTACGCAGTACAGCAAACAAGGCAATCCACAAACATATACCCGCACCCCACACTTATACGGAACACACTACCCTTAGTGTAAATAAATAAGCAAAAAATTGGTTAGTCAGACTCCTCCTCTATATCCGAGGTTATACCCCCTGCGTCAGAATCATCATCAGAGTCTTCATCATTAGAGTTGTCCTCCACATCAGAGTCTAGCAGTCGGTCATCATCGTCTATTGGCACATCATCATCGAGAGGTTCCTCAAAATTTACCCCCACTACACATATGGCTCGAGCATGCTCATTAAGCGGGGTCCAACTACCAAAGCTCTGCATCAGTCGGCACATGACCCCCATTCATCATAGTAAACCTAGTCATACCATACAGATGGAAAAAAAAAACTCTCATCTCGAGTATGTCTCTCAGCAGTGGTAAGGTTAATGCCTTGACTAGTTTCTGGATCTTTGATTTTCGTGAGATCTACCTTCTTCGGGTTTTGTGGCAACTTATGGTCTGCTGGCTCCTCCTCAATGTGCTCTTTCCTTAAAATTGTAGTCAACAAGTTGCCGAAATTGAAATGGGACCTTTTGTGCACCCTTGCTTTTAGCCTCGACGTTCGTATAACTGCACCAATGTTGATGGGAACAGTCATCATTAGATCATATACCAAGAAGACTCGATCACGTGTGACCTTAGTGTATTGTGTCCCAGGAATCAAGCAGAAATTGACTATTCTTAACCATATGCGAGCTTCTCTGTTAAAAAAAGCATATGGGTAAGTATTATGACAACCATTATCTTTATGACGAGTCCACCGGGTCATGGACCTTGATCCACACAACGTATTTCTGATGGCTCTGTAGGGAGGTCTGTGGTAGAGCTCCTTGAGTGGTGATTGATCCACACTTGGAGTACCCAGGAAAGAGTTGAAGAAATCAGCGTTCAATTGCAAGACTTGCCCCCAAATATTTACTTCATTTCCCGTAGTCCTTGGGGACCAGTTGGCATAAAACTCTTGAGTCAAATCAAGATTACATTCGCCCAGGTCTCGGAAGATAAAGTCAAGATTTAGTGCCATAATCTTTGCCAAAATGCGAGGGCAGTTCCTTGCCAAACTTTCCTTCTGTATTGACTCCACATGTACATATTTCTTCACTTTATTGTTTCTATACCATTTCTTCCGTTCCTCCTCCAGAACCTATTTGATCCCAAAAGTGCGTCGAGGCACTTGATGAGATAAGGAATCAGCTTGGTCCTTTCTTGACCTTTTTAGACCTTTTTGTGAGGTGGATGCTTTCTCCTTTCCCTGTCGTCCTTCGGAGCCATGTTACCTGAGATCATAATAGGGTCATGTTACTCTCATTTCGTAAAATTCACTATAATTGAAAAAGAAAATAGTGATGGAACCACCCCACACATAATTTGTTTGCACAAACTAATTGAGTGAGTATGTTCGATTACTCAGACTTCATCGACATACATGTAGATGGTATGTGCCAACAACATTATTAGTGCAGTCACACTTTCAACCCTTCACTCTACATAACAATTTCTTAGGTTGATATAGAAAAGCAGCACACAATGGTCTTGTAATCTTGACTATCATTTCTAACTTTATTTCATTGGAGTAATGCAATCTTTGAACAAGACTACCACATAGAAATCTTATCATGCTATAGCATAGAAACAATCACACAATCTTATGCTTGTGGTTAACCATGATCATTACATCGATGAACGAGTCATTCACATAGTCAAGCATACAACTCCCAAAATTATGCATTAAACTTCAATATTTCAACTCCATAATAATAACAAATTATGATAGTGAATACCAATCAATACATGCCGGATTAAAATCAAAATTACCTACGCGAATCCTTTCACTCAATGAGATGTATTTTTCAAAAATCATAACAAACTAACCATACTCTTATCACCAAGCACTACTACAAAATCTAGTTAACCATTATAAGTGTAGCACTGAAACAACTAC
>NC_061117.1:63199124-63199812 GCF_002878395.1 Capsicum annuum
AGCTCATTCTTCTCATTTGTTACTACTGTCATGCCCCCTTTCTTGGGAACACATTGTACAGGACTCACCCATTTACTGTCTGAGATTGGATACACCACCCCTGCATCTAACCACTTTATGATTTATTTCTTCACCACCTCTTACATAGGTGGATTCAGACGACGCTGATGCTCAATAGTGGGTATGCAATCTTCCCCGAGCTGAATCTTGTGCATACATATGCCAGAAGGGATACCAATTATATCAGCAATAGTCCAACCAATAGCTCTCTTGTACCTCTTCAGAACAGAGATGAGAGCCTCTACCTGTTGTTCACCTAAATCAGCAGCAATAATAACCAGCAGTTTATTTCCACTACCCAAGAACACATACCTTAGATGACTGGGTAGCTCTTTCAATTCTAGCACCGGTGGCTCTTCAATGGATGGCTTCGCCGGTGGTGTAGGTCGATTCTTAAGGTCAAGGTCCAGCTTCTTGGGGGCATAAGAATACGACCCCATTCTTGTCAAAGCACAGATAGTTTCTTCGTACTCTTTAACATCCTCACGATCGAAGTTCAAAAGCACAGCAGCCAATGGCTCAACAGTAAGCTGCTTCTCTAAAGATAATTCCTTCTCATCCTCATAATAAACATCAGCTATAGAGAACACATTCATATCTTTAGGCTGCTTCATTGATTTGCATACAT
>NC_061117.1:63199912-63253813 GCF_002878395.1 Capsicum annuum
TAGCTCAACAGTAAGCTGCTTCTCTAAAGATAATTCCTTCTCATCCTCATAATAAACATCAGCTATAGAGAACACATTCATATCTTTAGGCTGCTTCATTGATTTGCATACATAAAAACGTACCACTTCGTCATTCATCCAAAATAAAAGCTCATTTGCTCGCAAATCAATAAGTACACTTCCTGTTGCGAGGAAAGGTCAACCCAAGATTATGGGCACCTCAAAATCCACCTCGTAATCCAAAATAACAAAGTCTGCAGGAAAAATAAAGGTAGAAACCTTCACTAATACATCATACAAGATGCCAATAGGTCGTTTTACTGACCTATCTTCCATTACAAGCCGCATGTTGGTTGGTGTAGGATCGCCCAACCCCAACTGTCTATAGATGGCTAGTGTCATCAAATTAATGCTAGCCCCTAGATCACATAAAGCCTTAGCAAAGTCTAAAGATCCAACCGTGCAAGGAATAGTGAAAGTACCCAGATCTGCCTTCTTCTGTACCAGAGACCTCATGGCAATTGCACTGCAATGATGAAAATTATCTGCCAGTTCATAGCTCGCTGCCCTTTTCTTTGTCAAAAGGTCCTTCATGAATTTGGCATATCCTGGCATTTGCTCCAGTGCCTCCACCAAAGGCACATTTATAGTCAACTGCTTCAGCATGGTTATGAATTTACTGAACCTGGTGTTATCAGCCTTCTTCTTCAGTCTCTGAGGAAAAGATGGTGGTGGATTTAGAAGAGTTTTCTCCACCACTTCCTTTTTATTGTGCTTCCCATTATCAATCTTTTCAGACTGTTGGCATTTAGGTGTAGTATCACGAACGTTCTCATCCTGATCTTTAACTTCTACAGAATCATCACAATTTGCTTCAATAACATTCTCCTCTATACTATCAACCACGGGCTTGCCCTTGGATGGATTTTCCAATACTTTACCACTCCTGGTTGTAATAGCCAAACATGATCCATCTTTCCTAGGATTTTGGATAGTGTCACTCGGTAAAGTGCCAGCTTTAGTTTGATTGAATGCCGCTGATAGTTGACACATTTGTTGTTCCAGCTGTTTTATTGAAGTGGAATGCGAGTCAACCAATTGATTTGTTGAGGATAAATCATTTTTTACCTCAGTTACTCCCGTGTTGGTTGCCTCCACTCCTTTCAACTGCTTAGCCATCATGTCCTCTATGGACATTTTCCCAGAGCTAGGTGCAGCAGCTTCACGATTTCCAGGAGGGACGTACAAACCGCTCCTGTCATTCTTATTCTTCCAATTCCCTTGGTCTCGGTCCTTGTATCCAGATTTTTCATAATAGTTCCGACCTTGGTTCCCTTGGACATTGCCTCAAAAACCCCCCTGATTATTCAAGTAATTTGCTTCCTCCTCAGAATCGGAGTCATCTCTTCCCTGTGATACAACATCATTGACCTTTTCTGTCTTTCCTGATAATAAATGCTTGGTAAGAAGGTCCATTTGCATTTTCATGTGAGCCATATCCTGGTCACATTTCTCTTCTCTTCATCTCTGTTCTACTGTCATGCCAATAGATACAGTAGAGCTTGCTACCTCAGAATCCCTGGTATGCCAAGTTCTACTCTTCTTTGTCATACGATCCAGCATATCACATGCCTCAATAAAAGTAAGGTCCATGAATGACCCACCCACAACATTATCTACCACTGGCTTAGTCACCGAGTTCAAAGCCCTATATAATATTTCAATCAAGTGGACATTGGTCATCTGATGATTTGGGAACCGCATAAGCTTCTTCTTGAACCTCTCCCATGTCTCGTGGAGAGCTTCAGTTGGAAGTTGTCTGAAATTGGTTATCTCATCTCTTAATTGTGCTCTCTTGGATGGCGGAAAGAATCTTTCTAGGAGAGCTTCTTTTTGTTGCCTCCAATTGGTAATAAAGTCAGGAGTTAGCCCATTTAACCATATAGTTTCCTCTCCAGATAGAGACAATGGAAATAAGTGCAGCCAGATCGCATTCTGTCCAACCCCTGGATTGTCAAACGATTTGCATGTTGAGATAAAACTAATTAGATGAATATTCGGATCGTCGCCTGCAAGTCCACCAAATAACCCTTTGAGTTGCAATAGCTGGATCATGGTGCTAGTGATATTGAACTTGGCTCCAGGTGCCAAGGTCAGAGGAATAATAGCCCCTGTGGAACCAGCCCCATCCAAGTCATCATCATTATCATCAAAAGCAACTTGCACAGCTCGGCGTTCGGGTCTGATCCTTGCTTGACGATCTTTGTTGACATTCCTATTCACTGGTGTAGCCACATCATCTGCACGCCTTGGATTTAATAACTCATCATCACCCAGGTCCTTATCATCAAGATTTGGTACCCGACCTGGGTTATCAGCATTCTGTTGATTTACTTGCGCAGCTGCAAATGCAGCTAATCTAGCCTGCTCCTGTTGAGTAGCCATCCTTTCAAGATCTCGTTGCGCATCCATTCTGCCAATAAGATGTGGTTCAGGATTTATAGGTAATAATGGGTGACCAGATCTTCGTGTATTTGGCATGCACTCCACTAAACCTGACAAAAGAAAAACAACAAACAAAAAGTAAAATTTGAGAATCTTTGACCAAAGGGTCTATTAACTATCACAAACTTAGTTGACAACCGTATTCCCCGGCAACGGCGCCAAAATTTTTTACGCCCAAATTACAACTCTCGTTAGAAAGTGTAAGCGGTCGCTGTCAAATATAGAACCCAACTGGGTTGGGTGTCGAATCCCATAGGGAATACTATGATCACTAAGTATTGCGATTATTATTAGACTGTTGATCGAAGGTTCCAAGGTAAGGGGGTTTCGGTTTAGGTCCACAATAATATTATCAGTGTAACGATGAGATGATATGTGTAACAATATTTGATCACAGAGAATGACAAGTTAGGGTTATGTCCACCTTGTAGCTTCTACTTCTCTATTAACTATGAGTAATACGAATTTTATACATGCATGCACTATAGAGAGACATATTCTAATTCTAAATCCAAGCGTTTTTTCAACAATCAAGGATTTATTCACCTTAGCTCTCTCGAATCCAAAGTGTACAACCAATTGTACGAACTCTCCAAGAAGTTAATCCTGCTAAGGCATTAATGTGTAAAAATAGAGGTTGGAAACCCTATTATCTTGTCACTCTCTTTTCCAAACAATAACTTTTCTATCGAACAAGTTATTGCTATAATGGTGCATTCCCTATGTTTGCAACCACGAGAATTCAATCAAAATGAAGAGAGTAATGATATTTGTGGATTAACACATCATAAATTCAAAAACTCATAGCAATAGAGAGTATACTACAAGGTTTCCATAACCCTAACAAATAAACTTAGCTACTCATGAATAAAACGGAAATCAACATAGAAATATTCATCTTACCAAAACTTAGAACGATCTTGGTGATGAAGATGACTAGCAAAATTAAGAGAGAAACACGTTTCTCTCTCTCTGTCCTCAAGCTAAGCCACTTTCTTGTGGTCAAAATAATACAAAATATGAATAATACCTAAAAATTCAGCAATAATGCTTTTAATAACATCCTTCTCTAATAAATTGCTACTGTATCCTTAACTATTTAAAAATATAGAGTTTGCCCGAGAAAAAGTTCTCATACATCACATTCAGTCCAAAAGCTGCTTTCCTTTTTATGTGAAGTTTTCCTTTGCTGTCCACGGGTCCCCAAAGTGCTGAAATCTTTCGCATTAGTACCTGAAAAGCATGCTAATCACATAGGTCAGCTCACTTAACTAAAAATAGACTAAAAGTGCAAGACTTATGTATTTTATTCTCAAAACATGGGTAAGTTATGGTGCTTAGACATATAAATACGTCCAACATCATCAACCACCGCCAAATTCATAACCTGGACCAATTTCAATGCTTCCACATCTCCATACAGATCATGAACCATCAAAGCTCTCTCTAATGGATCATCAAACAACAGCAACTACCAATTAGAAGCAAAGTCAATAACCGGTATGGATGACAACTCCTCATATATAGCTAGCAATTTCAATTCCTTGTACACATCAAAGACTTCTACTTTATTATGCGCTCGCATTGTCATTTTCCCAGCTGCTATATTAATTAGTCACTATCCTGTTGCTAAGAAAGGTTATCCCAAAATAAATGGAACCACATAATCGGCCTCGAAGTTAAGAATTACAAAATCCACCAAAAAGATTAATAATCCTACTTGTACCAAAACATCTTCGATAATACTATCTAGCTTGGCAAGTGATCTACCCGCCAACTGTAAGATAATAGTAGTGGGTTTGGGACTCTCAAGACCGATCTTTAGGTACCACGATGTATGCATATGATTTATGCTAGCTCCCAAGTCACACAATCCACATGCACAAATAGACTTTCTAATGGTAATCTGCATGGTGAAACTAACCGGATCTTTAATCTTCGTGGGCAATTTATTTTGAATCTTTGACGTACACTCTTGAGTAAGTGCAACTATAGCATACTCGGTTAACCTATTCTTATTTGCAACTATATCCTTTAAATATTTTTTATATTTTGGCACACTTTGTAGAATGTCAACAAGAGCAAGATTCACTTGAACCTGCTTTAGAAGATCTAAGAACTTCTTGTAACTCACCTCCTCTTTATGCTTCTTTTTCCTTTGAGAAAAGGGTAAGGGGAGAGTCTTCTTGTCCACATGAAATTCTTCACTTGCCATTTTTTGTTGATTTTTTCCTTTGCATTGTCTTTGGTATTGTCATCAATAATTTTGGGACTTACCTTCTCTTGAACTATCTCTTTAGTTTGCAACCTACTCCTTGTTGTAATAGTATTTACCTGCTTGGGATTTGTCTTTGTATCGCTAGGTAATGCTCCTTGAGGTCTTGTATTTTGTGCCCCTGCAATTTGACCCAATTTCAACTCTAAATTTCTCGTAAGAAATTGTTGACTCTTCAACTTAGCTGCAAACTATGCCTATTGAGTCTTAATTTCAGTTGCAAATTATGCTTGTTGAGCCATCATCTGCTTCATTAATTCCTTCCTACTTTTAGGTTGCGTAGCCACCTGAGTATTCCGAGTCGGCTGTGGATTTGGTTGCACTTGTCCGTTGTATTGATTTGCATTCGGTGGTTGATTTTCTCTCCATGAGAAATTGGGATGGTTCCTCCAATTGGGACTATAAGCATTACCAAAATTTTGTTGTCCCTGCCGATTTGAATTCCACACATAGTTGACAGAATCTGGATTACCCGTGCAAGCATCAGCTGTGTGCTTACCACTTTCACAAACCACATCACCTGTTGGACTGCATTTGTTGTGACTGCTGGTTGTGTAACACCCAAATTTATATTATTAAGCTGAATAATCATATGATTTTGCATGGCTGCAATCTGTGCCTGTAATACAGTGAAATGATCTACTTCCAATACCCCTACAACCTTTTTAGGAGTACTCCTCGAGTCTGCGTGTCAGTCAGGGTTCCGTTGTGAAATTTGATTCAACAGTGTATATAATTCTTCATATGTCTTCTCAAGAGCCTGTCCACCTAATGCTGAATCTAAGAGAATCTTCATGTTAGGATCCAATCATTCTATGAAAGTATGCACAAGAGCATTATTGGATTAATGATGGTGAGGGCAATTTTTGAGCATACCCTTAAATCTCTCCAAAGCTTGGAAGAGATTATTTCCATCTTTCTATTTAAAATTCAAGATTTCACTCCTCAAGCGTGCTGTCTTCCCAGATGGAAAGAATCCAATAGGGAAATTTTGAGCTAGATCTTCCTATGAAGTGATAGAGTGTGGTGGTTCAGCATGTAACCACCTTTTTGCTTCCCTAATTAGGGAGAAAGAGAAGAGTGTCAATCTGACATAGTTAGAATTCACCCCTTCTGGAACGTATGTATCACTGATTTCCAAAAAGGTCTGTATATGTTGCTACGGATCATCATGTGAAAGGCCATAAAATTGCCCTGCTGAATTCAATAATTTCCTTATATTCTGCTTCAATTCAAATCGACCTCCTAGTTCAGGCTTAAAAATAATGTTCGTCACATGGTTCGTGAGTGGGATTGCCACCTGACAAACAGGTTTAGCAGCTTGTTGAGCAGGAACAACTAGAACAACTGCAATGACAGGAGGTGGAACATTCCCAGCATTTGGATCAACCGGTTCATTTGATTGTTCAGCCATTCTTCACCTTTGTTGAAAGAATTGCTCTGGTTCTGCAAAAGGCTCTACCAGTTCTTTATCTCTTGCTAGTCCTGGATATAGTTAATCCTGCAAAAATTCAGCCGCTAAGATCAAGTTGTTAACACCTAAACTTAATATCAAAAAATCCAAAATTTAGCAATTTACTAATTATATTAGTCCCCAGCAACGGTGCCAAAAACTTGTTGCGACTGAGACGCACACACAACTGCACGTGATCATTCAAGTAATATAGTGATTTAGACAATCAAATATCATTCCCAAGAGGACTAAACAACTACAGATTTAACCTACTTTTAGTTCCACACAATGAGTATTAGGTGCTGTATAGTATCAAGATAATTTTGAATTTGAAAATAAAAATGTAAATTAATAAACAAGGAATAAAATTTTATGACTAGAGTAAAGCAAGCAATAGTTGTAAACAACTATGATAAGAATTCCAGGGTTGAGGCTTCTCGCACAATAACACAAATCTCTATTCTTACAATAGTCTAATTGGTTATCAGGTTGTTGGTTCTCAAGGTTTAGGCAACGATCTTGATCTCCCGACTTAAAATCTTTTATCTATTGAATATTGCAGCTAAAATAGTTCTTCTAGATTAATTAAGCAATCTTCTTGCAATTGAATCAAACATGGATTATAGGTATATCCCTATCCTAGATGATAGTTCAAACCCCTTATTTTATAAAAGGATAAGAACCTTGCTCCTTAATTTCCTCATTCTAATCTACGATTCTCCTCCCGGATTCACATAAAAATATAAATTTATTCTAATGGTGGACAAACATTAAAATAGTAAGCTCAATACATTAAGAACAACCCAGATGATAATCAAAAAATAAACTATTAAAAAGAATATCAAAGAGTAATCATGTTCTTGACCTCAACCCCAGAACAGGGGTATTTAGTCACTCATGTTTGATTTAAACATCAAAAACAAGGAATTAATCATACCCAAAATTAGTCTTGAAGTAAAAAAGTTCAAAAGAAATAATAAGAACCCTAAAAGAAGAATTCTATATTTTTCCGTCGCTACTATGCTTGCCAAAAAGTATTTGGAATTGTGCTCACGTGTTCCTTTTATACTTGAACAAATTTCACCATGTCTGAACCCATGATGCGATGCGTAGCTAATCGCGTTGATCCAACCAACACGTCATGTCAACATCGCGTTGCCACACTGGAATTCAATTTTGAAAACCAAACTAAGTCATAATCTTCACCACACGACGCGACGCGTTGCTATCGCATCGATGTACCGGAAGTTGTTCATATTTTTTCTAAGGCACACATCTTTCCAGTCGACGCGATTCATTGGGATCGCATTGTGTCACTAGAGTTTTTCACCAGTTCCTTTCTTCCTTTCCGCCAATCCTCTGCTTCTCTCTTTTCTCTTTAATCTTCTGCATCTCCATATGTTTTTTAATTTGATCCACATGGTCATTCGCCTCTTTATGATGTGTATCCAATTTTCTTCCAAATCCATGATAAATTAACCCTGTATGTCTAATCACTTCGGTTATCCATGAAACACAACTTAATTCACAATTTAATATAATTAGTACATTTTTATTCTCAAAATAAGTCCAAATATGGGTAAATCACGGTGTTTGAACATATAACTACACCCAAGATTAGTCCGTAACCAACAAACTTCCCAATCTAAAATTTCAATCAGGACTTCTTTATAAGATCACGAATTAGAAATACCTACCTTTTCAAAAGGAACAACCGTCAAAGGATCACCCATGTACTTTCTCAACATCAAAACGTGAAACACCGGATGAATGGATCTCAAACTAAAGGGAAACTTTAATTCATATGCAACATTACAAACCCTCTTCAATAAAAAGTATGGACTAATATATCAATGGCTGAGCTTTCCCTTTTTACCAAACTGCATCACTCCCTTCATGGAAGATACCTTTAAGAATGCCCGATCACCAATGCTAAAATCCAACTCCCTTTGCCTCATATTCGAGTAGGACTGTTGACGACTATGGGAAGCTTTAAGCCTCTGTCAAATCACCTTCAGCTTCTACATTGCTTGATGAATCAAATCCGAGCTAAACATCTTAGCCTCACCAACTACAAACTACTCGATGGGAGACCTACACCTCCTACCATACAAGGCCTTGTAATGAGCCATACCAATACTAGAGTGGTAGCTATTATTATACATAAACTTTATAAGAGGCAAATGATCAACCCAACTACCACAATAATCAATAACACAAATTCTAATTATGTCTTTCAGTGTCTGAATATTCCTTTTGCTTGCCCATCCAACTACGGGTAGAAAGCAGTAGTAAGAATTACCTTAGTTCCCAAACCTCTCTGGAACGAATGCCAAAATTGTGATAAGAACTGACTGCCATGAGCTGACATGATAGAAATAGGAGCCTGATACAACTTCACAATCTCTTGGAGGAACAACTTTGCATAGTCCTCTGCCGATAAAAGGCAAGAACTGAGTAGACATAATCATGCTATCCATGATGATCTAAATCAAATCAAACTGAATTCGAGACCAAGGAAGATTAATAAAAAATCCATATTGATCACATCCCACTTTTACACAGGCAACTCGATTTCTTGCTACAACCCTTCGGGCCGCAAGGGCTCAACTTTCACTTATTGATACACCATGCATTTACCTAAATCACTAGCCACATATCGCTTCATATTTTCCACTAATAAATCAACTTAAGATCATGATACATCTTCGTTATACAAGGATGAATAGAGTAATTTGATTCATGAGCCTCAGCCAAGATCCTCTCTCGTAACCTATCTAATTTGAGAACACAAAATCTGTCTTTGTACCTCGAGATACCATGACCACAAATCTCAAAAGCTGCCGCTTTTTTCATCCCACATCTCCCTTAATCTTTATTAAGACAGGGTATAATACCTGCTTCTCTTTTATTATAGTACCAAGAAAGGATTGTGCTACCTTTTTCACAAACACACCCCCACTTTCTAAGTCCGAGAGATGATCTCCAAGGTTAGCCTAACGATTAATATCTGTCACCAATTCTCGCTTATGTTTATCCATATGTGCTAGAATCCCCATGGATAACTTGCTAAGAGAGTCAGCAACCATACTAGCTTTACTTGGGTGGTAATAGAGACTCATGTCATACTCTTTAAGCAACTCAAGCCACCTCATTTTCCTAAGATTCAGCTCCTTCAGGGTGAACACATATTCCATGCTCTTATAATCAAAAAACATATCTACATAGACTCCATATAAATAGTGATGCCAAATCTTTAGTGCAAACACCACATCCAACAACTCCAAGTCACGAGTCGGATAATTCCTTTTATGAACTTTCAACTTCCTAGAAACATAGGCCAGCACCCTACCAAGTTACATTAATACATAACCAAGTCCCACACGGGACGCATCGTAATAAACCACAAATTTATTATTACCCTCGAGCAGAGTCAAAATTGGAGCTGAAGTCAACTTCTCTTTTAGCTTTTTAAAACTACCCTTACAATCATCAGACCACAAGAACTTCACCTGCTTCTGGGTAAACATAGTCAGCGGGGTATCTATAGTCAAGAAACTCTCCATAAATCTCCTATAGTAACCGAGTAAACCTAAGAAGTTTCAAATATCGGTTGGAGTCGTGGGCCTAGGCCCGTTCTTAACCGTTGCAACTTTTGGTGATCCACCATGATCCCTTCTCTAGAAATAAAATGACTTAAAAAAGTAACAGCTTTCAACCTGAACTTATACTTTAAAAACTTAGCATACAAATGTTGATCTTTAAAGGTCTGCAAAACAATATGGAGATGGTCAGTATGATTAGCCTCATTCCTAGAGTACACCAGAATATCATCCATGAAAACTATGAAGAACAAATCCAAGAACAGATGGAACACCCAATTCATGAGATCCATAAATGTTGTTGGGGCATTTGTTAGACCAAAAGACATGAATAGGAACTTATAGTAACCATACTGAGTTTGAAAAGAAGTGTTAGGGATATCCAAATAGGTATTTAACTGTTTCTCTAAAATTAATCTTTGGTCTTTCTGAACCTACTGCATATACACAACCAATCTGGAGATATCTATATCCTTGTTTGATAAGGCAGCCTAACTCTCTAGAATCAAATAAAGGGATAACCCAGTAATAAATTTCCTCATTCTATCTCTCATGCTAACACTAAATCAAGAGCATATTGGGATAATTGATGGAATTTCAAGGTATACTCCTTGACCATCATCCTACCTTGCTTCAGATTAACAAACTTTTCTACTTTCACCTTTCTTAACTCCTAGGGAATGATTTGGTCCTAAAATGCACTAGAGAAATCATCCCACGGTATGGATTTAGCATCGTCTCCCCTAGACTATTCCCATTCCTCATACCATTGTTATGTTATATCCTTATGTTGATAGGTAAAGATTCTTCACCCTCTATATTAGAAGCATGCATCACATGGAAGACCTTTTCCATTTCATCGATAAATATTTGAGGATCTTCTTAAACTTTTGAACCAATGAACACTAGAGGAATCAATCTCATAAACTGACCAACCCTTATGGCCTCAAAAGATGGGCTAACAGAAGATACATGCTCAGACTTAGAAGCTACCAAATAAGTCGACATATAAATAGACTGACAAAATTCCAAATTTAACACATCAACCTGAGGAGCTCGAAGAAGACTAGAGAGGACAGGTGGAACTACAGAAGGGTAGTCAGGAGCTAGACCCCTAGATTGGGTCTGTACCCTATAAGCAGCTCCTGTCCCATCAGCATTTTCCCAAAGTAGGATAGAGGACTTTCCATGAGCTTCATATCATCTGGGAGGCATGATCTAAAAAGAAAGAACATGGGAATTAGAGAAACTCATGACCTTAGACTCTACAGTTTGAATTAAGATAACAAGAAAGGGAAACATTCCTTATAGCCTCTCCCTTATAAGTGTGACATGCTATATACCCATTAAAGAAACTATCCTCGACACAGCTTTGTTGGACACCCAATAACACCAAACCTAGTCTCTAATACCTCCTTAAAAGGACTCAAACCTAGGCCTGGCAGTGTAGGATATCTCAAGTCCCCCATGTATCGGAGATCAACCCTGTATATAAACAACCCAAACACAACACACCCCAAAGTCGAATGAATTTTGCACATATAACAAAATAACATGTAATAACTTAAGAAAAGTTTAATGCATATCTATAACTGGAAACCTGCAACAGTCTAAACAATCGACCGACATCACCCAATAACTATAATAGTGCAAATAGTAGTCCAAACAAAGTCTTTTAAAAAATTATCCAAATCTAAATATCAATAAAGTATCGGGACATGCCCGCGACGATAGCCAAAAATAAGTTTAAGAAATAAGAGAAATAACTTACAGAATGTGGACTTTCGATGTACGGAAGCTCACCACTTCAATATCAACTCATAAGTTGATCCTGAATCCTAATCACTAAGAAGAAAGAGTAGAAGTATGAACAATTCCTGCATTGCATAGGGATACAACATTCAAAGATGGGTGGTGGGGTGAATGCTAGCATGTAACTTAGGGTTAAGTCTAACACAATGATATGATCAAAAGAATAACATTATGCATACCAATGCACATAATCAGATACATATATATACATACACATATATATATAAATATATATCACATGTTGAGATGGGGAATAAGGCTTAATATGCATTTCAAAACTTTAGCCTAGATTGTGTAGTTCAACCTTTATATAATAGTACCCATATACTACATGGGCCCATCACTCACCCCTTGGTCAGGCCTAAGTGTCTGTAGCCACACGAACTTGAGAATGATCTCATATATATGCACATGGGAGACTTAGACCTTCCAGCATATACTAAGGTAACTTAAGCATCCGATCATGTAATGATGTATGGGGACTCGAACCTTCCCGGTTATTTTGTCACCCACATCAGGAAATGGGATTTCCAATCAGTCAGTCGGACCTCAATTTTCATGACTCAGCTACACAACTGTTATTAGAGCCCAATTAAAATATTTATCACCCAAACCCAATCATGAACCATATTTCACATTAAGGCATATATTGTTGGTATTGTCATACCAACTACACTTTTAAGGTAATAACAATATGCCAAAATAATTTTCCATTTACTTGGGAGAAATAACTCTCTTTGTTCATTGATACAAGGTAGGGGACACCGAACCCCTTTGTTCACTAAATCAGACCATTGTTTTTCAAATACCTCTTTATATCATTCAATATTCAAGACTAGTTCAATTTTACAAATTCTCACCTTTCAAAAAATTCAAAACCAATTTCACACTATGGGTTAGGGTCTTAACCACTTCAAAAGTCATAAGTTTGGGAAAATTGCAATTCCTTAGTTCATTCACCATACCCATGAACCCACAAGTTCAAACCATATTTAACACATAAATTATCATAATTAAACTATGGGAAAACATTGTTCAACAATAAGCATTTAAAACCCACAACCTTTGTTTTCAAAACCAAAATAGTTCTATATGAAAAACACTATAATACATATGTTTTTTAATAAATTAACAATGAGGGAAGAGTCACATACTTGTAATAGTAAGATGTTTGGAGATAAATCACCCTTGAAATCTCTAATTGATCTACCTCTTAAAAACCCTAAGTTTTCTTAACCTTGAGGAATTTTAGAGTGTGGAGAAGTTACGTTGATGTGTTTATAAGAGATAATGATACCTTAAAGGGGTTATAAGATATAGGTTACATATTGGGTAAGAGGGAGAAATTTATAGAATGGCCTTAACATAAAATCTAAAAAAGGGTCACCTTTGAATATGAGTCAACCCTTGACTCGTAGCCACTCTTTATGACTCATGATCACATGTCACGATTCGAGACTACTCCTTGGTCGTAACACAGTGATTAGAATCACAAGTGATCCCAAGCTAACCCATATACTAGAATGATACTTGAGATACTGATTGAAAATATATATACAAGCTAAATTTGTTGAAACATACATTTAAAACATGGGTATACATAAAAACTATAAGTCATAGTGAGATTTATAAATTATGAGCTTAAAATAATTTTGTAAGCTGGGAAGTGGTAGAAACATGAATACTGTATGTAAATCTCATATAAAGATGAACATGTTGTAAAAATGAACTGACGGTCATGTATGGATACTGAGCATGAAAATGTGAGCATGTAATATGAATGCAAGACCAAGTAAAACATATATTAAAATGATCTGAATATCTGATATTTGAATAGCTAGATAACTGAGAATCTAATTACATGGTCAAGCAAACTTAAAATGATATATACTGAATACTAACTGAAACTTTGGGAGCTATCATGTAATCAACATACCCTAATCTGAGCTACTTGGGATCCAACATATAACCCCAACTGGAAGGGTGTCAGTTCCTTACCACGGGTATTAACACGTGGCTATGTAGATCCACTAATCTAATGTCCCAAAGGATTAAGGAGTCACTCTCTACTGGCAGGTGCTCCTATGAGAACATCAACCCTCATGTGGCTGGAAGACCTCTCAAAAAGCTACCCTGGTTATATAGTTATGTAACTCAGGGTCTGATACTAAAAGTCATATCTTTTACTAGAAGGTGAGCCCCCATCCCTGGATTCACTCAGTGCTAAATCCTACTACCAACTGAACTGATCCTGGAATCATGAACTAGTGCATCTACTGATGATTGATATGCTGAAACATAGTATTCTGAAAACTTATAATGCATGCATAATTTGAGGTAACTATGACTATGTAAACTGATGTATTTAAAATAAAATAATTTTGATGAGTTCGTTATAAAATGATAATCTAAATATAGGGATAAAATCACAAGTTGGCTGACTCTTTACGTGAAAAGTCAAAAATGAAGTACCGACTGTTCATAACACGCCAACAATAAATGATTACAAAAATCTAATAACAACACTTTAAATAGTGACATAAGGTAATAATACAAAGACCAAAAACATAATACATTTCAAAGAACAAAGGAGGTACATGAATATGAACATAGTGATGAATTAAAGTTGGGAGGATATCATGTTCACATGGTTTAATGCACAAATTTGAGAATTTAACATGGTATTGACTAAACGTGACATGGGGGATTGAAACTTCAAATATATAGGAGCACAGTTCACATGGGATAGAATCCTTAGCATGGCATGAATATAAATTAATAAGGAAACAAGGATAATTTCATAATTTCATTAAATATTACATGGGTACTTGAAATTCAAAGCATGAAATAACCTAATTTACATGGAATACATGTTGACATGGATTGAACTTAAATTTATGATAAAGAGCATGGACTAATTCATCATGAAAATGTATATTTTCATCAAGAGAGAAGAAATTCATACTTTAAGCCAAGAAGAGGGTTTTGGGGCCTAATGGGTGGAAGGAACCCATTGATGAATACTCCACATACCTCAATTACTTGCGTCCTTGAAGAAAAACTTGAACTTGGTGCTTGAATACTTGATTTCTTGGAGAAAAATTTTGAATTTCTTGTTGTTGGAAAGAGGGGAAGGGTTTATGTGAGTTAATATCATGAAAAGTGGGAAATAACATGCTTTAAGACCCCTTAATTCATTTAATAATGATTAAAAATGGTCTAGGGTCTATGGAAAGACATAAATGCCCTTAAATTAAATCAAAATAGAGTAACTTTTTATGCTTGGTTTTGCTTGGCGGGGCACAGCCAAAGCCAACCTCATGGGTTGCAGCACACAACCCAAAGCCAACCTTATTCCAGTGGCATTTGGCAATCCCTACACGATGCCAAGCAATACAGAGGGTCCGTTTGGCAATGTACACCTATTTCTAATGTCCAAAAATACCCCAACACAACCTACAACATCTAATATAATTTATCATCGATATAGGGGTCCTAAGGGTCATTTTTTAGGCATTACTAGAGAGTTAAAAGAATGAGGTGTTACACTAAGTCACTTGTAAAACTCCTAAAAACTCATCCTTGACTCTTAGATATTTTATTAGTCAAGATACAAGTCTTCACAATGACTCATAATGTCTTGATACAAGTCATATGCTAGACTCATAACTCTACGGGAGTCTAGGATTCAAATTTGAGCTTAATCGGAGTCAAATTGAGTGAGATACCATTGCTAAGAGCTTGACCTTGAAGAAAGTGAAGGAAGAATGAAAATCTGGAAAAATGGGTAAAATGATTTTGGTAATTAGTTTAGAATGTTTAAAAGTGCTTATGTTCAAGATTTTAACTCATTCTGAGCTAAGGAGTAAAAGTTGGAAATTTTGGTGTTTATGGTGTTCTTGAAGAAATTGTTGTCTTCAAGAAATTTTTTTAGCTATAATTGGTTGTTTGATCCTAAAAAGAGTAAGAAAAAGTGTACAAATTTATGATTCAAAAGAATATTCCAAGGAGACAACAAAAGGAGGAACCATTTGGAAGTACAAGTGGTACAATGCAAGCTGTTTTTTAGTTGATCTACCTTGAAAGTGCCTTTGAGGTGCGCCCAAGGTGCTATAACAACTTTATAGAGCAGGAACACAGAAGAACACAGAAGAAAAGGAACTAAAACAACCAAAAGCATTTTCTCCTTGAATAGAAAATATGGCAACAAAAAATTACAAAAGAAAAATAGAACAACTTTTACTCTGTATATATAGACTCCTACTACAAATATTACTCCTAACTAATAACGTTTTATTCCATCTAACTTACTCCTAAAAATCCTAACTTCTGGGCCACATTCTAAGGTGAAAAAACCTCACTTAATAACTATGTTAACGTAGTAAATGCAGTAAAATAAATAACATAGTAAGTTATACTAATTTGTTATACTCCCCCTTAGTGCAAACTCACGATGAACTACTTCCAGAGCATCTTGAAAGTAATGAAACTTAGACTTCTCCTAAGCTTTAGTGAATATATCTGCAACTTGAGTATTGGTGTAAATAACTATCAGTTCAATCTCTTTACCTAAGAATTTCTCTCAAACAAAGTGATGACGGATCTCAATATGCTTCATTCGAGCATGAAAAACTAGATTTAACGCAAGTTTGATGGAACTTTCATTGTCACACTTGATTGAACTGCATAGTCTACTTTCTGGTACAGATTATTGATTAGCCTTTTCAACCAAATGCACTCTTGTTCATCCATGGTTGCTGCAATATATTAAGCTTTGGTGGTTGACAAAGCACCAACATCTTGCTTCTTGCTACACCAAGAAACCATGCTGACTCGGTACTAAAACAGTAACTTGAAGTTGAGCGACGATCATGTGTATCACCTGCCCAATTTACATCAGTAAATACACTAAATAAAAAAGTAGTACACCTCTTGTACAAAAGTCCATGACTAAGAGATCTTTCACATAGCGCAAAATCCTTTTCACTACATTTAAAAGAGAAGTTGTTGGATTATGCATAAATTGAGAAATAACACCAACAGAGTAAGATATTTTAGGCCTTTGTGATAGTTAGATAAATCAAACTTCCAGCTAGTTGTCAGAAATTTATCGCATCCTTCAAAGCCTTACCTTCATCCTTCTTCAACTTGAGATTTGGCTCCATTAGAGTAGCCTTTTCTTTCGACTCCCCCATGATGAAAGGTTCTAAGAGACTCTCTGCATAACCTTTTTGAGAAACAAAATAGCCTTGATCTGATTTTTCCACTTCTAGACCTAGAAAACATCCAATTTTCTCCAAACTTTTCATCTCAAAATGGACAGACAAGTCTTTCCTTAGATTAGAAATTTCTAATTCATTATCTCTAGTTATTATCATTTCATCAGTGTATAATAATATCAAGAGATACACATTTGATTATAATTTTAAACTAGAATCTGAATTAGAAACTCTAAAACCACAAAAGATAAGGTATTGAGCGACTTTACCATACCAGGCTCGTGGTGCTTGCTTGAGGACATATAGAGCTTTTTCCAAACGGAAAATATTACTTGGAAACTTCTTAGAGACAAATACATGAGGTTGCTCCATACTTACTTCTCAATCCAACTCTCTATAAATAAATGCATTCTTTACATCAAGCTACCATAGTTTCCAAATTTTGAAAGTAGCTAGCGAAATAAGTAACCTTACTGTCACCATCTTCGTCGCTGGACTAAAAGTCTCCTCATAATCCATTCCATAGTTTTTAGAAAACCACAACCAACTATATGAGCCGTAAACTTGTTAATGGTACCATTGGATTTTTTTCAAGCAAAATACCCATTTGCAAGTGACTGGATTGCATTTTTATGGTTTGGGTACCAATTCCCAAGTTTCATTCTTGTCTAAAGCGTCAATCTCTTCTTGCATCGCTCTTTCCCAATATGGAAAACCCTTTGATTCTTCATAATTTAATGGTTCTTTTGTAGTTAGTGCTCTTGTAAAGAAACACGAGGTCACAGAATAACATTTAAGTTTGACCTCATAATCTTTGAGATAGTCCGACTGCTTTTTCTCCCTTGTTGACCATCTTGCTGCTTGTTGTTCACCATTTCCTTCCCTTGAAATGTTATGACTTGGAGATGCAAATTCTAAAATATTTTGATTTAGAGATACACTTTCTCCCTCTTCACTACAAGGTGATGGCACATTTACATCAGGAAATAATAGCTCCATATTATCTTGATCATCACGCAGAAGAACAAGCTTCTGAGCAAAAAACAAAGATGACGTTTCATCAAATACCACATCTCTAGAAATGGTAAACCTGTTTGTCTTTGGATCCATGCATCTCCAGCCCTTCCTATAAGAGTCATAGCCAACAAATACACATTTTTTTTGTTTTGGATCAAGTTTGGTTCTATTAGTTCTGGGATCATGAACATAACAAGTAGAACCAAAAATACGAAAATAGTTCACATTTGGCTTCTGACTATACAAAAGTTCAAAAGGCAATTTCTATGCACCTGGCCAAGGAGGCAGACTATTTGTCACATGGCATCCACATTGAGTAGCTTCTTCCCAAATCTCTCAAGGAAGATTCTTGTCATGCAGCCATTGAAGAAAAACTAAAGTAAGATAAGCAAGCTTTCTTTCCGCAACTCCATTCTGCTGAGGAGTATCTAGAGAAGTCATTTGATGAAGAATTCCATTTTCATGACAATACTGGAAGAAGTCATCTGACATATATTCTGCACTATTATCACTATGGAAACATTTTATCTTCTTCCCTAACACATTTACAACAACATTTTTGAACTCCACAAACGTGGATAATGCTTTGCTCTTTTCTTTCAAAAATTTCACCCTAGTGAACCTAGAGTGATCATCCACCAACACCATAACATAGTGATGCCCACTATAACTTGGTGTTGTTGTTGGTCCCATCAAGTCTGTATGAACCAATTGAAACAATGTGTTTCTCTGATTTGATGACTTTTTGAAAGGAAGACGGTGAGATTTTCCATTTTGGTAGCCTTGACAAATCATGTTATCGCTTACATTCTTAAAAGTTGGCATTCCATCTACCAACTTTTTAGAAGAAATCTGCTATAACATTTGGTAGCCCACATGACCCAATCGAGCGTGCCAAATTGCGGTACTATCAATTTGGCTTGTTTTCTTTACAAAGATTCACCTGTTGACATAACAAACAAAGAACCTTTCCTCTCGCCATTAAAAATAACATAAGAAGATATTTCTTTTATAGTTTCAAGCACCTTCAAATCAATAAGACCAAAAAATACATATTATTCAGAATAAGTAATTTGAGGAACCGAGACTAAATTTTTCTTCAAATCTGGAACATGATAAACGTCCTACAACTTGATACTTTTTGACTTATCACTAGCAACCCCAATCGTCACAACACCTTCTTTTTTATTGGATATGTTGAGTTATATTCTATGATAATGACTCTATCTCCATGATGTTCTCGCATCTCCGAGGATAGAGAATCATCTCCAGTGCCATGATGAGAGCACCTTTAATCAATGATCCACTCTTCCCTCTTATTATTGTTATCATAATTGACAAAATCTTGTGCTGACTTTCGTTCTACAGGTTTGATGCTATTCTCCCATTTCATTTGTTCATCTCCTTCATTGGGGCACACAACATTGGCTTAAGAAATTTTTACTTAACAGTTTTTCTTGATGTGCCCAATTTCCCCACATCTATAGCACTTTCTATTATTATGTGAATTTTCACCTTTTTCTTCTTCCTTATTTTTTATCCAAGTTGATATATTCTTCTTGTTTGGATTCTCTTTGGAAAATAAAACACCATCAGATTCAAGATTCATAGCCATTTGTTTAGCTAAAGTTTCTTGATTAGAAAGCATGTTCTCCAATTCTTCAACAGATGGTTGTTGCGGCCATCCTTGAATAGAAGTGACAAAAGGACCGTACTCCTTTTTCAATCTACGAATAAGATAGTGTTGTAGTCGCAACTCACTAATATTCTCTTCCGGATAAATCTCTAAAATTTCAGCACATATACTCTTAACTCGCAAAAAGTAATCTGACATAGAAATACCACCCGGTTGTAACATTGCCAACTCATTCTCCAATAGTTGCGGCCTTGCTATTTTTTTCTTAGTAAATAGACTTTAGAGCGTGTCCTAAACTTCTTTTGGAGAGACAACATCACAAGAATGATTAATAAAATCCTTTCTGATAGAAGTCCTCAAAGCAAAGAGTGTTTTTCCGCACTTGATCTTTTATTTCCTTTGTGATTCACCATTCTCAGGAGTATCGGCTAGGATTATTGAATCAGTTCCTACAATTAAATCCCACAGATCCTAACCTTTAAGGTATGCTTCCATACATAT
Source organism: Capsicum annuum (assembly GCF_002878395.1). Classification (NCBI taxonomy): domain Eukaryota; kingdom Viridiplantae; phylum Streptophyta; class Magnoliopsida; order Solanales; family Solanaceae; genus Capsicum; species Capsicum annuum. The sequence continues at coordinate 63,219,933 of NC_061117.1, forward strand.
TCTCCAATACCTGTAGTTAGTTCCTACAAGTTTTACTATTCCATATTGAGTATTTCCCCCCATTTCAGGCCTCCATTGCTATAAACGACAAAAGCTTTCTCTTCACACTTTTAAAACTTCTCCAACAGAGTAAGCAGATAGACAAGAAGATAGAAAAGAAAAAAATTCTTTCCTTCAACCTTGCTCTGATACCATATAAATAAATTATAGAGTAGGAACACAAAAGAAAAATAACTAAAACAACCGAAAGATTTTTCTCCTTGAATAGAAAATATGCTGACAGAAAATTACAAGAGAAAAATAGAAAATCTTTTACTCTATATATATAGACTCCTACTATAAATATAACTCCTGACAAATAACGTTTTATTCCATCTAACTTAATCCTAAAAATCCTAACTTATGGGCCACTTCTAATGTGAACAAACCTCACCTAATAACCATTTTGACCTGGTAAATGCAGTAAAGTAAATAAAACAGAAAGTTTGACTAATTTGTTATAGGTACTACAACACCTCAAAACAGTAGCCAAGGCTTCTCACATGACTCCAAGGCGCTCCACACCTACTGGAGTAGGTCCCAAAGTAGCCCCAAATGCATATCACCTCCAATGAATACAAACAGACCCCAAACGCACCCCAAATACATACCAACACTTCTCCAACATCAATTTAAGTTCTAAAACACATCTCAACCCTTTAAAAGCTCCACTTCTGAAGGTTTGATTCTTATTTTCAATTTCTTGATTCTTAAATTTCTTCTTTGGTTCTTAAACTACTCATCAACAAGTAACTCATCTACTAAGTTGATTGATTAGTTCTTGAGTCCTTTTTATTTCGTCGTCCTACTTTTCTTTGAGCTTTTCTCTTCTGAATTAGTTGTTAGTTCTTGAATCAAGTTCACACATATTTTTCTTTGAGTCATTTCAAACATGGATCTATTCTGATCTTTAGCCACAATTGGTACCAAGTATTCTCATTGGATTAGAAATAACTTATCAAGGCTTGCAATGTCAATTGAGAGAGAAACTAAAGGTGTGACCTTTGAGATCTTGTGAGGTTGATTTCCTAACCTTTAACTTGTTTGTTGTTTTTATTTTTTGTCTAGTATTTATTCATAGGTACAATGGCGATGGAAGGAGAAACTCCGCAAATCATGAAAAATCACTAAACAAATATTATCTTAGTGACCATTCGAACTCTCAATTGTAAAATTGATTTTATGGATGCTAAGATAAATTTGCTTGACCTTAATATGGATTATCTTGAAGGGAGTGTATCCCTCATTGGTGGATGAGTGGATATCGTGGAAATTCGATAAAATCCATCCCTATCCACACCTCAAAACTACCATGCTTTGACTAGTGGACATGCTCCAAATCCTTTGGTTCATATTTCCTTAGAAAACCGTCACCAAATGATAACTCTACCAATACAAGTACATGATTCCATTCCTCAAGCCACTCTACATCCATAAAACCTTAATCCCATTTGACCACTCCAACCTTAATTAAACCAAACATTATATGATGAATCTTGAACCCTAATATCCCAACCACCAATAAACCAAATTCCTTCATACCAAGCACTACTTAACCAAAACTAGCCATCTCAAATCCTGACTAACCATAATTAGCCAATCTAAATTGAGGATGAGGGAGGTGAGAAACCTTATGGAAGAGGTGAAGAGTTAGATAAAGCAGCTCTCTTTGTGGAATTTGTATGAACTAGAAAAGGAGCTCATGAGAGAGGACATAGAGGATGAGGAAGAAGATTTGGTTTGGTTTCACATGGAAGAGTAAACTTAGGAAACCTTTAGTAGTTCAAGAAGATCATCAATGGAATCAAGGAGATAATATGGGTCAATACATGTGTCTTAATCAACATCCCTCTTCCTACCATCATAGGAACTAGTGATCCATCCATCTACCTTGACTAGGAAATACAATGCAATAGGATCTTCCAACTCAATGAGTTAACCAGACATATGAAATCCACCCATACAATTGCTCAATGTGAAAGGTATGCTTCTACTTGGTGGGAGAATAAAAGGCTGCAAAGAGAAAGAAATGGTAATCCCATCCTTCCAAATTGGGTTGAATTTAAGAAACTCATAAGAGAGAGGTATATGACATAAAGGTTCAAGCAAGAATAATTAACAAAGCTCTACAATCTAACATAAGAAGGTAGAAGTATAGGATAGTATAATGAGGAGTTTCAAAATATGATTCTTCATCTTGAGATTGTTGAACCCCCAAACCATTCTATGGCTCGATTCAAAATTGGGTTAGATTATGAAGTTTTCTCTCAACTAGTTGTCCACAAGTTTGACCAAATGGAAGATCTTGTTAAAGCATCCATTGATGTTGAAAGGAACAACAAAGCCAAGAAGTCCTTCAATAAAGGGTACAATTCTTCTACTTCCCCCGGATGGAACAAGAACTTGGATTTCAAATGTCCTTAGAGAATAAGCCCATTGAGAAGGAAATCAAAATGTATCCCCCAAGGAATGAAGGTAATACATCTTCTAACCCTAATTTTAAAGGAATCATTTTTTTTAAATGTCAAGGTTGCGGTCATAAAGCTAGTGAATGTCCCAACCAAAGAAACATAGTATTGGTGTAGGGTAATCCTTACTTTGTTGGGGAAAAGGTGACCCAAAATGATGGTGGTGAGCCAAAACCTCAAGAGGATGATAACCTTAGAAGTTAAGGGGAATTAGCAGAGGTTGAAGGGGACTTTAATTTACCTTGTGGATTGATGATAAAAGTTCCCCATGAAGATGTTTGTCCTAGAGAAGGAGAGGTCATGAATCTTAACCTTATTATAAAAAGAGAGATAAATGGTGAATATGAGGAACTTTTGGATCAAGAAGGAGATCTTAGTGACAAACCAAAGCACTTGTTATTTACTACATTAGGCACTAGCATTGTGCCAACTTCCAAGTTGATGCATAAGAGAATAAGTCCACATGGTGCAAGCATAGAAGATGAGAGAGCAAGTTCAAGGCTTTTGTCAAAAGGTATGTACCCTCTTATTCCTAGCATTCCTAGGATTCATGATGATGTTTATCTGAAGGTACATAATATTTTAAAGATATTTGACTTAAAATCCTACCTAGATAGTGTTGATATCTTTTGAAATAACATGAATGTGCATAAAATATGTGGCCTCCCCAACCCAGATGGCAAGTCTATTTGTTGTTCTAAGAAGAGTCTATGGTTCCCACTTGATACATAGCTCTTGTTCCTTGTTTCTTGTCACACTTATGTGGGTAGACAAGCGGGATCTTTCTTAGAAGGTTGTTCAAGTCAAATGAATGTGAGGTGTTTAAGTTGTTCGTTCTTACCTTCATGTTATCTTGTTCTTGATTGCAACTTAACTAATCATATATCTTGTCATTCCATTTTCTTTATTTGTGAGCATATCCATGTTGGTGCTAAGTATATCTTGTGTATAAACATAGTTTCTTGTAAAAGGAAAGGTAATATACACCCTAATGACTCTTTGATTCTACCGTTAGTTGGTCCAACATGGGATGATTTATTTGGTAACATTACTAATGGAACTAAGGAGAGTTTTTTTATGCTTAAAATAGCCAACTTCTTTGCACGCTAAATGTTGACTTCTCTTATATTGTCTTGAAGGATGTTTGGTTATATGTGAAATGGGTGTCTCGTTGGCATAGTTGTTTTGATTTTAACCTATGTGCTAACCCTTGTTCCATGAGGAAATATTGGTTGTGTTTTCTTCTCTTGTGTTTTAAGCTTATAATTCGGGGATGAATCTTCTTCAAGAAGGAGAGGATGATAAATCCAAATGGCCTCCAAATAGCTAAAGAGGATGCTTACAGGTCAAGAGACATTTGATGAATTCTTGATGGTTATCAAAAGGTATCTATTTGATGATAATAATGATCAAGGAGGCTCAAGGTACGTTAGAAAGGACAAGGAAGGCACAACGGGGCTAGAGAGCCCCCAAAAGAGGACATGTGCCCTTCCACTTTGGAGGTGACCCAACCCACTCTAGATCAACTAGAGCGGGTAAAAACAACCTACTATACCCTTGGGGTGTGCCCCATATACTCTACAAATGCTCAAGTATGTCCTTAATAGGCTTTTATATTTAGTCTTTCATAAATGGGTCACTTTTGGTCCCATATGATGTAATAACTTAGCCTAGACTATAAATAGGACTTCTCTTTCATTTGGTTGGTACTTATTGATGAATATAAATGTCAAAACTTTTGAAAGTATGAGACAACCTTGATTAGCTTGTGGAGATTGTGGAATCTTTTATGTTGATTTATCATTTAGAAATATGGGTTGCTCGAGAATCCAATTCCTTTAAGGTTTACTTAGAAGATTGGTGCATTGTGTGACATTGAATAGAGGGTATAGGGTTTGAGACACCCTTTATTTGCTATTCATTCATTCATTGTCCCTATTTATTACTTGCTTTCTATCTATCCCTTAAACTTTTGTATTCATATGTTGGGTATAGTTTTTTATTACATACTTTTTTTGTATATCATACTCTCACCATGCCAAAGCCTAAATCAAAATCACAAGGTACTACACATAAAGCCATAGTACTATTCTAAACCACGAATTTAATATCCTATGTATTTTCACAGCTATCATATCAAGATTAATACTCATTACCACTTCATCAACTAATTTCAACATCTTACTATGAATTCACTAGCACACATGCATTCATCAACTTATACACCAGCATAACATTCAAGCCAATCATTATAACTACATATGAACTCCCAGTTAACCAACCATCCGAGGAAGTTTTTGCATATTCTCTAATATTTCTATCAGTAACATCATCCATACATTATCCCATGAAGACACACATATAATTATCAACTAACCATGATATATACTAAAATTTTTGCCTCACTCTTTCCTCATACCTATAGCCTTTGATAAAACAAGAATAAAAGAATCTTTTCTTTTACAAGGAACATTTACTCTCTCCCATTAGAGTTATTGTTCATCAATCATCATTACCACTTTATTTACATAATGAGAGGCTACTAAAAGGTTAGAACATGAGGACCTGAAACATGAAAGGATACTTATACATAACTTTGACACTTAACTGAGGCCTGGGGAATAGGGTATCCACGGGATGGATTAAGTAAAGAGATCTAAAATAAAGACAACAATGCCGTAATATGAATTTCGTTGATCATTAAGAGTGTATAATAAGTTATGGGAACAGATCATACTTTAAAGCATGAGTACGTGAGTCATGAGCTGCATGACTTGAGTTTGGAGTTCATAAATTCATGGAATATGATTTGTACAACTGAGTGAACTAGAACTCCTTATACTAGGAACTGGAAGCATACATGATTCTATTGAAAGTGAATAAATATGAGCTATGCTAATGGAGCTTAAATGTATGGCATGAGTAGATGTCATGATGGTTGAAGTACAAAATGTTACACTATGATAAGAATGGGTCAGGCATCTTCCTCCTTTTGTAATGTTCTACAATACACTAGCATCACTACTAGAATCTGAGAGACTGACTTGGTTCCTTGGTCTATCATCTCCCTCTTAGATTTAAGCCATAATTCTAAGTCTGTGGACACCTTAAGAAACTCTAAACTGAACTACAATTACTTTACTCTAGAGTTCGATATATAACAATACACATAAATAATAAACTCACCCAAAGAGACTACATCTGAAAGTGTAAAACCCACTGCTAATACTTCCATCTGAGATACAACTGTTAACTTTATATAGCCCTAATAGTCATCATATAATAACTTAAACATTGACTAACTTAGAATCTTCAGAAGTATTACCATACCCTGAGTTCACACTATAAAGAATTTCAAACTCTTCTTTCTATTAGCTCAATCATTCAAGATTCAAACTTAGATCCTAACTCTTAACATAGATATTCCCAAAGTTCTAATGAACTATACTAACTTAATTTTTGAACACTCCCTTAATATATTCTATCCTTCACTTTCTTTAACTCTAGTAATTATCATTACATACTTACACCCTTCTTGACAAAATACCTACCTCACTAACCACCTAATCTGGTTCTTTTCCTTCACATTCTACTAATATCACATTTCTAAAGTTATAGTTTTCCCTAAACCATGAGAATACCATTAACCCATGACAACCTATAATTCATGACTCAGCTAGTAAGAACATCATATACTACATGAATGGCAACATTTGCATATAGAAACTCAAGGATACTATCTAAGCATAAAAACTATAAAAAAATATAGAAATCAATATCTCCTTGGACATACCTCTAAATAACACCTACACCAGCATACCTAAACTAGAATCAGTAAACTTAAATTCTTGTAAACACTATTTAAATCCTACTTGTTCACTTTTCATGCAACTATCCCCATGGATACATAATCTATTAAATCCAGATAAATGCTATCCCTACTTTACTGCTGCTAAATTTCTGGGTTCATGCTACTAACTCTAGATCATATACTATCATAGGATTCTGAGAAGGGATCTTAGGATACATCTAACTTTGCATCAGTGCACGATTTTCATAAACATAAATGAGATCTTTCAAACCATAGAGCATAAAGGAACTAATGGGATCCTTTTTAATTCCCACATAAAATCACATAACTGTTTGTGGGGAGTGTATAAGAAAACTCTATCAGTAGGAATTTAAGCCTAACTATTTCAGTTACCATAAGAATAAGGCAAATTTGGCATGAATAGACCAAGACAAGAATAAGTATAAGTTTCCTATAGAATATCACTACAACATGATCTGAGATATGGAAGAAGGGAAACATTTCTTAAATATCAGGTAGCCTTTCAAAGAAAAGTACAGACGTCTCTGTATTTTTCCGCAAGACTCTACTAGACACAGCTTTGTAGACACCTTAGGACACTTTAACCAAGCTCTTATACCAAGTTTTTCACGACCCGAGACTACCCCCTTGTCACAACACGGTGCTTAGAAACACAATGGATCCCAAGTTGACCCATGTACTAGCATGATAATTGAGAAACTAATTTTAAATGTATCTACAAGATAAATTTGCTAAAACATACATTTAAGCATATCTATATGTGAAATCTATAAGTCATAGTGGGATTTATAAATTAGTTGAAAATAATTCTGTAATTTGGAAAGTGGTAGAAATACAAATACTATATGTAAATCTCAAGGTGAACATGTCATAAAACTGAACTGAGGGTCATGTATTGATACCAAACATGAAAACATGAACATGTAATATGAATGCAAAACCAATTAAAACATGTGATGAAATAATCTGAATAAATGAGTAACTAATATCTAAGTAACTGAATAACTGAGAATCTGATTACTTGGTCAAGCAAACCTGAACTGATATAGACTGAATACTGACTAAAATGGTAGGAGATATCATATGAATGATATGCCCCAATCTGAGCTAATAGAGATTAAACATGTTACCCTAGTTGGAAGGGAGTCAATACCTTGCCATGGTTACTAATACATGGTTGTGTGGATCAACTAATTTGATGTCCCGAAGGACTAAGGAGTCACCCTCTATTTGGAAGTGCCCCAATGAGAATTTCAAACCTCAAATGGAAAAATAACTCTCAAAAACCTATGCTGGCTATGTAGTTCTGGCACTCAAGGACTAGTACTCATGATCATAGCCTCTACTAGCAGGTGATCCCCTATCCATGGGTTTACTCGATGCTAAATACTACTCCCAACTAAACTGATGCTAGAAACATGAACTAGAGCATGCATTGATGACTGATATGCTTAAACATGGTATTCTTAAAACTGATAATGCATGTATAATCTGAGGTAACCATGAACATGGGGATATATGTAATATGAAGTAATTTTGGTGAGTTTGTTATAAAATGATAATCTTAATATGGGGATAAAATCATGAGTTGACTGACTCATTATGTGAAAAGTCTAAAACTTGAGTAAACATGTAAGTATCGGGTGTTCATAACCCGCCAGCAATGAATGATTACAAGAATTTGATAACAACATTTACAACAGAGACATAAGGTCATAATTCAAAGCCTAAAATATAAAATATTTCAATAAGCAAATGAGGTACATGAATTTGAACATGGGGATGAATTGAACTTATGAGGATATCATGTTCACATGGTTTAATACATAAATTTGAGAATTTAACATTGCATTGATTAAACATGACATGGGGGCTTAAAACTTCAAACATATGGGAGCATGGTTCACATGGTATAGAATCATTGGCATTGCTTGAATATAAATTATGGAGGAAACATGGATAATTTCGTACTTTCATTAAATATTACATGGGTACTTGAAATTCAAAGCATGAACTAACATAATTTACATAGAACACATGTTGACATGGCTTTAACTTATATTTACGATAATAAACATGGATTAATCCATCTAGAACATGTATATTTTCTTCAAGAGAGGAGAAATTCATACTTTAAGCCAAAAATAGGGTTTTGGGGTCCAATGGGTGGAAGAAACCCATTGATGAATACCCTACATACCTCAATTACTTGAATCCTTGAAGAAAAACTCAAACTTAGAGCTTAGATACTTGAATTCTTGGAGAAAAAGTTCAAATTTCTTGTTCTTGGAAAGAGGGGAATGGTTTACGTGAGTTAATCTCATGAAAAGTAGGCAATAACATGTTTTAAGACCCATTAATTCATTTAAGAATAATTAGAAATGGTTTAGAGGTGTGAAAAGACCTCAACTCCCTTGAATAAAATCAAAATAGAGAAACTTTATACTTTTGTCTTTTTCTTGGCTGCGCACAGCCAAAGGCAACCTTAAGGTTGGTAGCGTATAACCCAAAGCTAACCTCAGGGTTGTCGGTGCAAAGTACAAAGCCAACCTTATTCCAGTGGCATATGACGATCCCTCCACATTACCAAGCCTTTACGAAGGGTCTATTTGGCGATGCATACCCATTTTCAACTACAAAAAATACCACCAACATAACCCATAACAACTAAATATGATTTACCATCGATATAGGGGTCCTAAGGGTCATTTTGAAAGCATTACTAGAGCATTAAAAGCATAGCGTGTTACACTAAGTCACTTGTAAAACTACCAAAACATGAGGCTTGATTCTTTGATCTTTTATTAGTCAAGCTATGAGTCTTTATAATGACTCGTAATGTCTCGATACGAGTCGTATGCTATACTCGCAACCACTAGGATGGATTCTTGACTGAGAACTACTATGACTAATATTACCCTAATGAGACATAAAGTCTGATTATAGGTCATCACGTGAGTCATAAGCATTGGTAGATGATTGACACTTAAAGGGAAAATTATATGACTTCTTGCCATGATATCAAATCAAGGCGAGACTTGTAGCATTAGAAAGTTAGCTTCATTGGCTAGGTTTGAGAGATTTAGATCATGAAAACTTGGGGTCTTACACCAAGATTCGTAACTAAGGCAGTACCACCAAGGCACCCTACACTTTTATCTTTATGAATCAATTGCACCATTAGAAATGGGAACCTACGACTCATAGGATCCAATTGTAGTCAACATAGAACCCAATTTATGACTTACATTGGACACCCTATGATTACACCTAATGACTCATAACATATCCTTTCTACTCTTAGTGAGCCATTTGTACTTAGAGAAGAACCGAGACATAAACTTACCAGCTTGGTTAAGACTCATCCCGATGACTCATTAGGATACCCTATGACTCATAGGGTAAGTTATTACCAAGAAAGTAAGCTCAAAGCTCAAGAAATTCCCAAGGGAGAAAAATCCAAGGTGTTTCAAAGGGTCCCAACTTATGTTAGCCACATGAACCAAGAGAATCTGAGGAAGGGATAGGAGATACGACGACCCAAGCCATTCCAAAACATATATATAAATTATTAACTATTCACATGGTCATCAAGAGTCCCACGCCGACAAATGTGGTTCTAGTATCAGTCACGCAGGACCTCTATCTTCCACGACGAGCTACACAAGCCCCTTTAAGCCCAAAGTAAAACATTTGAACTTAACCTATCAATTACACCAAGGATTCATCCATTAAGGCATTTACATAGTGGTATCGTCATTCCAATTTAACTTGCAAGTCAATTCCATTATACCATTCCAAACTAATTACAAATTAGACTCCAAAGTTCCAATTTAGAAATCAATCCATGGCCACCAAGACCTTTTAAAACCATTTGAAACCAAACCATGGCCAGCAAGGCCTTCAAAAACCATTTTTTAAATTTGCTTAGCCATTAGAGTTATGCAATAGTTTAGAAAAGTAAGCAAAACCATGTAATTGTCCATATTTCAAAACTAATTATGCAAGTGGGTTGAGGTTAATACCAATTCCAAACAAAAAACCATAATTTTTATGGAATACTATGACCCCCTTGCAATCAAACATACCCATGCACTATTTTAGTTCAAAGACCATAAGTTAAAGCATGAATAACAATTCCAAGACTATGGGAAAACCAACCAAGTAACAAATATTCAAAACCCTCAACCCATCCTTAAAAAACCATAATTAAAAATCACATAAATAACTATTAAACACATGCCTTTATGATAAAACAAGTTAGGTAATAGATGCATTCCTTGAAATACTAAGAATTTAGAGAAAAAACCACAATTAGAAGCCTAGATGATTAACCATTTAAAACCCTAGCTTTGTTCTTGACCTTTGGAGTCTGAGAGAAAGAGTAGTGTGATTTAATACTATGAATGATGAAAATAAATCCCCTTAGATAATGATTGGATGGAAATAAAAGACCATAATGCCCTTAATAAAATCCTATAGGAAAACAGTCGCCAGTCTTACAGGTCAAGTGATGACTCATAAGAACTAGCTATAAGTCTTTTCCTGGACTCATAGTCTGGGATAAAACATTAGGCAACCATACTATTAAGGTCACGATTCACACCCTACGACTCATGATCAGATCTTACAACTCGTTGGGTCTTAGTCATGAGAAGATAGAAACATGGACAATTCTCACTAGTTAATCTACGACTGGCTCTATACGACTCATAAAGAAAAACTACCACTCATCACCTGAGTCTTAGTGTGGATAGTGATCTCAATCACAAGGAAAATTTTAGAGTGCAAAATTGGGGTATTAGAGTAAGTACGCACTCTAAATTATGGAAGTTCCTCTGAGACTTACGAACCCACCTAGGATCTATAGATAGTGCCTACAACCCGTAAATAGGGTCATAGGTAGGTGTCAATTTAGTTTTAGTCTTTTGATTTGATTAGGATTTTTAGGGTTTGTGATGTAACTATAAATACCCCATTGATGTTTTATTATTGTGTCACACACTTTCATGCACTTTACATACTTACAACATCATATAGATTCTGAGATATACTTTTGATTTTGGAATTCTTGTTCTTGACTTTTTCGATTTGAGATTAATTTGAAATTATGGTTTTCATTCTTAATTTGTTATGAGATTATTCATAATTATGAGATTATTCATATTCTTTCTATTATTAATTCTATTGGTATTCTTACAAACATGAGCGGCTAAACCTGTTAACTAGGGTTGTGGAAACCTTGATAGAATAATGAAGTATAGGAAGTGCCAAGTCTTTCTTGATTAATGTTTATGCATGTATTACGGTTTGTTCATATTGACTACTTTCTTAGTGATTGCAGATGCTTAGAATTTTCCTGTATTTTATACTAACTCTAGATAGAAGTTGTGATTAGGAAATAAGATCACACCAATAATTTAAAGCTACCAACCTTTATCTAATTAACTTAAGGCTGAGATGATATAGTTATTCTTATATCCAGGATAAGGGTTAGTAATGAGATAATATAAGACAGAGAGGATATAGTTATTATGAGATCTAGGACAAGGGTTAGTAATTCGATACTCTAAGATCGAGTGGAGATGTGTGCAATTCACCAAAGGGTGTCGAGAGATAGTTGGTGATACCTAACTTTTTAGATCCTGCATACAAGGCACCAAGATAGTTTAATGAGCATGATAAATCTATAGAGTTAGGAAATCAGGGGGAACACAGTCCTAGGGTTTGTCCCATATTGATTTCAACCTGTAGTATTCAAGATTTCTTACTTTTACTACTGTTAATACAAAATCCCCCCATTTACTTTTTGTACTTTCCAACTATATGGGCAAGTTCTTAAGAGGAATTTGTCTTATTCCCTATGGGTTCAACCGCAACATTTGTTGGGTTTTTAATTTAAAAGAGACAATGTTATACTTTCTTGGAGGTATAATTTTGGCGACATAAAATTTTGGCACCATTTACTGGGAATACGATTATAGATTTATTAATTGAGGTTGTTGGTTTTTTATTTGCTACTAGTCTTAGGGTGTATTCCCAGTACTCAGAGTTAAGAAAATCCCTTAATCCCACTTGATATTAAGTTGGAGCGGACCTTATGATAAAATCATAAGATAGAAGAGCATAGGCATTGGGTACAAGGTTACCTAAATCTCTGAATCTGTCAGCTCTTCATGGTGTTCAAGAAACAGTCACACAAACCACTGCATAGTTATTAGCTGAAGCGAACACAAGGTTGGAAAATACCCGTTGTACAACTCAAGAGGAAAAAGTAATACAGGAAGAAGAGTGTCAAGCAGCACGTAGTAAAGACAAAGCTTGAAGGGATAGAGCTAACCACCCCTTCTTTTCAGTACTTGCCAGTTTTTGATGATTCGGAGAGAGATTTGGGGTATGTTGAGCCTATTGATATAAGAGCTATCAATCCTTTTGAGTTGACCCAAGGAATAAATTTAGCATTATGAGTGCTATGATTTAGTTGATTAATATGAAGGGTGTGTTTGCTGGTTTGCCGATCGATGACACAAACATACATATCATAAATATTGTTGGGATTTGAACTATGTATAATCTACCTGGGTAAGTTAGGAATCTTTGAGACCTTGATTGTTCCTATTTTCTCTTACAGGTGAGGCGATATTTGGTTAGGGGAACGATCTCATGTGTCCATAACCTCTTGCAATAACTTATGAACACAATTCTTGGATAGATTTTTCCTGGCTTTTGGAATATTATACTTGAAGGATGAGATTTATAATTTTAGATAATTTCATTCTAAGTCACTGCACAAGACATGGTTGAGGTTCAAGAAGAAGTTGAAAACTGCGCTCAATCAGAAAATTATAGGAAGGAATTTGAACTAGATATTTTATAGAGCCCTGAAGCGAACACCAAAGCCCTCGTTGATACTATTACTAGTAGGGCTTTCATTAGCCCTCATTCGAGTTAGCTACGAAAATCTTAGTCAAGGTATCTAAAACTAATCAAGGGTGGCATACTCAAGAGGTAGAAAGAAGATCTAGTACTTATGTTATTGGTGATTTTAGTAATCAGAGTCCTAGATGATACAGTGGCTCAATAGTTAGTACAACTGGAAATGGAGATTAGGTTACTTAATAAGTAGTTTGTAATTATGAATGCTAAAAAGGTGAAGGCAGTGGGTACACGAGGTAAGTATGTTAGACCTGACGATTCTAACTTTGGGGATTAGGCTAAGTACTTAGACAAAGAGGCGGCTAGTTTTTTATCCAAAGGCCAAAGGTCCAATCAAGAAACTTAGAACTTGAGAAAGGGGAATTAAGGTCAGACTATTATGGGGACAACTAAAGGAAAGGGGCAGAGAGAGAGATACATTGTGACTGGAGGAGAAAGGATGATTATAAGGAGAAGTGTGGTACATATGTTCGTTTCGGGAACTGTGATGCTGATTTGAGGCTAGAAGAATTTCTTGTGAAGCTGGTTAAGGTTTTAGAGAGACAAGATAGTTGACTTAAGGATATTAAGGCTAGTATTTCAGGACTAAGCCAGAAGGTAGAATCCCATGCTGCAGCGATAAAGCAGTAGTTTGGTTAGATGTCTTCTACTTTGAATCAATATCAATTGGTCACTCTTCCAAGTAACATCATTCAAAATTTGAAGAAAGATAGTCACTATTTACCTATTATCACCCAGAGTGGTAAGACTACTATTGATCCTCTTATGTTGGTAATTGATGAGGAAAAGAATGATACCATAGAACTTGATGATACAACTAAAGTTGAAATTGAGAAGTTGGTGACTAATGGTGAAATGTTGCAGAAATCAACAGTTGTAGAGAAATAAGTGAAGAATGATAAGGGAAAGGGTAAGACAGTCGAACCAATCTTGAAGCCTATTACATGACCTATCACCTTTTACTCAAAAGTTGAAATAGAAAAAGAAAAAAGGAAAGTATAAAGTTTTTATTGCTATGTTAAAGGAGTTAAGAGTAAGCATCCCCTTCTTGAACAGTAACACCCCGAGACTAAGCCCTTGATGTCACTTGGTGCTTTGAATCATAAATGATCTTAAGCTAACCCATGATACTAGAATAACTCATAAAAACTAAAATAAATAAATAAAACTGGAAGAAATAAGCAGAAGAGATGTGTTTGTTGAATATGTTCAATACCAAACTCTTTAAAACAATTACAATTTGGTTATACAAAACAAAATTTGAAAATAAATACATCAACTCTGAATGACTGTCTATAAAGCCTCTACTAATACTGACTATTGGAAAAAGGGGCATGACCCTTAGCTATCCCTAATCAATATGACTTAATAAAAAATGCTACTATAATTATAGTTGACTGGAGTCCTCAAATCAAAGGAACTCATCACATGTTGGTTGGAAGCTGCGAACTGTCTAATTATGATGTGTGGGCTACAACTAGTACCTACATTATGAGACAATGTAGCACATGGATATATATATAGGTCAGTACTTCTGGGAATGTACTGAGTTTGTTGGTGTGAATGCATAAGTAAAACAATAACTGAATATATAAGAAAACTTTCAAATGATGCATGCTAAGCGTAAATGACTCACCTTGAATCTGAATAAAACAAAAGACTTCAAGATCATAAACATGAATTATGAAGCATAAGGATAAACATTGTGAGCCATGACACTTAGTTTCTAAAAGCTTTACTTTTCATTCTTTCATATGGGATATTCTTCAAATTGACATAAACCATGTGAGATACCATGGATTCCAACGTCTTACCCACGTTGGGGAAAGTTGTTCTACCCTTGCCATTAGAATAAATACTTAATTAAGTAATCATTGAACTTCATTCATATTGGGAAAAAGCTTAACCTACAGTGGCTCGTAGTTTCCAGTAATTTAGGGTACGCTTATCCACATTCTTTTTTCGATGGTAAATACTACTCCCAGAATACTTATATGCTCATACTTATAGATATCCACCCTAAAAAGGTATAAGAGTTTATTGAATGAAAACTTATTATTGTTCTCTTTTCTTTAAATCATAATTAAGATAAATAGTTGTGGATTTCATATCTTATATTTAGATCAAAAGATCAATCTTTCTTGAATCATGCTATAATGTATGTGAATGAAGTTTCAAAGGCTTAAACATTCTTGTAAACTTAATGCTTACACTTGGGACTTGGTATTCATGTTTTATTTCATAGGATTTCATAATTAAACATCATGATCAATAATCACCTTGAAATCTTTAACCATTATCAAGTCAAGATTATTAAGCTCAAATTATAAAACAAATCTTGCAAGTGAAAACATGAATATATGTCAACCTTGATGCACTTAAAGCTTTCAATCACATGGTAGTATCATACTTTAAGAATATGGCTATTTTGGTATGAACGTTAATTCAAAATAAGTAAATTAAAACTCAAAACCATGCACTTAGGGCCTAAGGATAAAAGAATAACCTTGTTCATATACCCTACATACCTAGACTTTTTGAATTCCTTGAAGAGAACTAAGACTTGGAAACTTGAGATATGATTTTGAAGAAGAAACCCTAGCCTTGTTGTTCTTGAGAGATGGGTGAATAAATAATGTGTTATGTGATTGAGAATAGGGGAAAACTGATGCTTTCTTACATTTCTAAGTCGTGTGTTTAGAGTTTAAGGAGGACAAAATACCAAAAAACTTCTGAAAATTATCTGGAAGACGTCCCTACATCTTTGGTCATGACTCGTAATATATAGGTATGGGTCGTGTCTTGAGTCATTACCAGGAACCCAGATTTTGACCCCTACTTCCATGGTGATGACTCTTCCATGCAACTCGAAAGGTCTGCTTATGAGTCGTAACAACTGGTAGCTTTGAAGTGCTTTAGTAATTTTTCAATAACTTTTCACCCTGATATCGGATTAAGGCAAAATTTGTATTGTTGGAAAGCTAATTCGATTATATATCTATTGGTGGGTCTTTAGATAAAAAAATTCTTAGTTACAAAGAAGTTATGCTTGTTTAAATATCACTATAGTTGTATACATCCCACGAGTTTAATTGCTAAAGAATGCTTTGAATTGTTCAAGAGCTAAGAGCTATTTGAGGACTTAATATATGTCCATGTAACTTATAAGCCTATCAAAACATGAGTCTTGATTCTTGGATGCTTTAATGGTCAGGATACAAGTCATATATTACGACTCATAACAAATCATTATGACTTATAACCACTACTCATAAGCTGGATAGAAATTTAGGGGACCTATACAGCTGACAATACGACTCCAACTATATTACTCGTCACCTCATGTAACGACTCCTAGGGTTGAGTCATACCCGGAACAAAACTTCAATCATTTCACATTTTCTTGGTTACGACTCTATCACACACTCCTCAAGTGTACTCACGACTTGAGGAATGAGTCATAGGTTCCACAATGAACTTGAAAGCACCGTACATTACAATATCTCCCCCTTGGGATCATTCATCCCCGAATGATATTAACATGGTTTGAAATACTAAGGAAAGGCTGAGATGATGCACTGAACACTTACAAGCTGAATCATGGCTTAATATTTAAATCTGAAACTGATGCACGATTCATGGACTGAGGTGAACTCATATTTTACATGGATGCAAATATTTTACCTCATGGAATAGCTGTACTCATGAAACTTCAGATAGTAAGACTATATGGAAAGATGGAAAACCATAAAAGCTTATCTATTTGATTACTAAACTAAATAGCTAGCTATATAGACTGAATCATACTGAAAGTTTATACTCAACTGAAATATCTCTTCAACACTCTTTGCAAGAAGTTCTAATAACATTAGGGAGCAAGGAATTTTCTTGGGCATGATTTGAATAAGATATCTAAATAATGAATCACAACATGGCTACAACTCTATATCATGGAATATACGCCTATGAAACATAAGCTAGAGTAGAATTTCTAAGCCTTAGGCAATACAACTTCTAATTTAAATCTTAACCATACTTCTAAAACACTCCCTCAACTATACTTTTCTATTTAAATACTATGCTTATTTGATGCAACTTATAATTCTCACATGGTTACTCATAACCATTCCCACCAAAGTGTGAGTGGAACTACATACCTTCACCATGTTCAAGCCTAACTCAAAATTATAATGTACTACCTAACACCATAACACTAGTCTGAACAATGAATTCAATACTTCATGCGTGTTTCACAACTCTCATCTAAAGAATAATTATTCTTACCACTTCCACAGCAAAATTCAACCTCTTACTAGGAATTCACTAGCGCGCAATGTACCCATCCACTTATATGACAACAAGAAACTCAAGCATATCATTAGAACCACATATGAACTTCTAGGAAAACGTCCTACCTAGGAAGTTTTTTTCCACCTTCTCTAATATCTCTTGTCAATAATAACTCCCTTGCACTATCCCTAATAAAACACACATAGAATTCTAAACTAACCATGATATATATCAAAAGCTCTTCCTCAATTATCCTTTAAACTTATAAAATTAGATAAAACAAGCATACAACAATCTTTCCCAACAAGAAACATTTACTCTCTTTCATCTAAAAAATTGTTCATCACTACTATTATCTCCCCCTTAGATTAAAGACAACCTTCTAAGCTTATGGACCTATTCCAAATCCATAGGACTAAGCCATAATTTTTTCACTCTAATATTCTACAGAGAAATGCTCAACTCCATGAATGAACTATATTCAAAACATACTAACTTCATTCCTTGACAATCCTTTCATAAATACCATCCCTAAGTTTCTCTATCTTCAATAATCATCGTCATAGACTTAAAATGCTCCCCTGCAAACATACCTACCTCATTAAACACATAATCTTCATCTCAGTTCTAAACTTATATTTTTTCCTAATCCACGAGAATCAAAATCATACCAAAAGATTCAACATCATCTATCCATAACTTCTTAACTTAGATGTTAAGAACACCATATATAATATAACTAACCTTCTGCCCATTTAACAACTCAAGGGTACAACTAACCACACACAACCCTTAAAAATCTTAGAAACTAATGCGACCCCCACATCACCTTTGGTACATCTCTAAATCATACCTACAACATTATTCTTAATTGCGAATAAATGAACATAAAATATTGCATACACTATTCTAGCCCACTACATCACTTCCATATAGCTAGCATCACTAAACAAGCAATGAATATTTCCACCTTGATGATCATCAAATATTCCAACATAATGTCTAGTGATAGACATGATTAACAACACACCCTCACATACTATTCTCACTTGATAGCTATAAAATAAAATACCAAGAAACACTACTCCTCTAGAACCTCATAATAACAATAATCGATCATAATCATATGTTATATCTTATTATTATCCATTAGCACATCCTCCTTCTACACATTACTACTATTTACCTATCTGTACACCTAAATTACTTCCATATCTCTATAAGTTTCAATTAAACTCCCCCTTTTCTCACAACCATAAGGGAAGACTAAATTTACAATACTCAACCACCAAATACTTTCATTAATAACTTATAATTTTCTAACTCTAGGTAATACAATTAGCAACCCCTTTTCTTCTCCAAGCATACTCTAAGTCACCTTAAAAAATAACTCCTTCTCTACCTTCCACCATAAAATCTACACCACATTCACTACCCATTTAGGTAACACCTAAAGATGCATCACCTTAATCCTTACTTAATAACATATATAGATCCTCCACTATACTCTTAACCAGTCGCTATCTCAAACTTTCTTGTCACTACACTTCTAAATCCACACTTCTAACTCTAATGTATTCTACTACTTATGAATTCTAACACACTAAATAACAATATCTCTTAAGGAAAACTATATTCATTAATCTGGGTACATAACCTGTCCTCTCATGAGCATAATTTATAAAGAAGAGACAAAGAAAAAAAATTTAATTATGTAGCATATCTTGTCTTAACTGCATAACTCATATGAAGAGGACATAAGCTTTCACTATTAAAGGACTTTAAACGCACTAGCGAGCTCCTCCAAATCCCTTTATGTGACTTCTAAAGTTATTGATAGTAAATCTGAGAGCATCATCTTAGGAGGAATTGGAACTTACAAATCATGTTATCCCAAAAATACGTCATATATGGAGAATTATAGAGTAATAGATGAATTGACAAAAGTTTCAGAGAGAACAACTTTATATCACAATCTAGAGCATGAAGAAGGGAAATATTTCTTAAATGCCCTGTAGCCTCTCGAAGAAAGTACAAACATTTCTGTTTTCTTTCACAAGACTCTACCAGACTTGACTTTATAGACACCATAAGACACTTGAACTTTGGGCTCTGATAACAAGTTTGTAATGCCCTGAGATAATGCCCTAAATGTCACACGGTACTTAGAATCACAAATGATCTCATGCTAACCCATGATACTGGCATAATTTATAAGCACTAAAATAAATACATAAAATTGGAAGAAATACGAGAAAGAAATATCTTTGCTTAATTTGTTCAATACAAAACTGTTTAAAACATTTACACTTTGGTTATAAAAAATAAAACTGAAAATAAATACATCAACTCTGAATTACCATCTATGAAGCCTTTACTATATTGACTATACGTAGCAAGGACATGACCTCATGCTATCCCTAATCAATATGACTAAAAAAATATGCTATTAGAACTATAGTAGACTCTAGTCCTCGAATCAAAAGAACTCATCACCTGTTGGCTAGAAGCTGCAAACTATTTGATTATAATGTGTGGGCTACAACTAGTACCTATATTTTGAGACAATATAGCTCATAGACATATATGTGGGTTAGTACTTCTGGAAGGTACTGCGTATACGGGGGTGAATGCATAAGTTAGACAATAATTAAATATATAAGTAAACTTTCAAATGATGCATGCTAAGCGTAAATGACTCACCTTAAATCTGAATAAAACAAAAGACTGCAAGATCGTAAGCACAAATGATAAAGTATAAAGATAAACATTGTGAGCCATGACACTTAGATTCTAAAATCTTTACTTTTCATTCTTTCTTATGGGAGATTCTTTAAACCGACATAAACCATGTGACCTACCATGTACACCAATGCTTACCCATGTTGGGGAGAGTTGTTCTATCCTTTCCATCAAAT
This sequence comes from Capsicum annuum, assembly GCF_002878395.1. NCBI lineage: Eukaryota > Viridiplantae > Streptophyta > Magnoliopsida > Solanales > Solanaceae > Capsicum > Capsicum annuum. The sequence continues at coordinate 63,240,416 of NC_061117.1, forward strand.
AGAACCTTAAATTAAGTGATCATTGTACTTTATCCATATTAGAAAAAATCTTAACCTATGATGGCTCGTATCTTTTAGGAATCTAGGATACGCTCATCTGCATTCCTTTCTCAGTGTTAAATACTACTTCCAGAATACTTATATTCTCAAACATCAGAAAATCCACCTTAAAATAGCATAAGGGTTTATAGTATAAAAACCACTTATGCTTCTCTTTTATTTAAATCATAATCAAGATGAATAGTTGTGGATTTCATATCTTATCTTTAGATCGAAATATCAATCTTTCTTGAATCATGCTATAATGTATGTGAATGACGTTTCAAAGGCTTCAACTTTCTTGTAAACTTAATGCTTGTACTTGGGACTTAGAATTCATGTTTTATTACATAGGTTTTCACAATAAAATGTCATGCTCAATAATCACCATGACATTGTTAAAAATTATCCAATCAAGATAGTGAAATTAAAATCATAATACAAACCTTACAAGTCAAAACATGAATATATGTAAACCTTGATGCACTTAAAGCTTTCAATCACATGATAGTATCACACTTCAAGAATATAGCTATTCGGGTATGAACCCTAATTTAAACCAAGTAAATTAAATCTAAAAACCATGCACTTTAAGCACAAGTATAAAAGAATAACCTTGTTCATAAACCCCATATACCTAGACTTTTTGACTTTCTTGAAGAGAACTTTGACATAAAATATAGGTCTGGGTCGTGTATTGAGTCATCACCAAGAACCCAAATTTTTGCCCCTAATGCTGTGGTGATGACTTCTCTTGACAACTCGTAGGGTCTGCTTTTGAGTCGTTATTAGTGAGTCATAACCATTGGCAGTTTTGATAGTGCTTCAGTAATTTGGCTATAACTTTTATCTCGATATCGTATTAAGGAAAAATTGGTATCGTTGGAAAGATAATTTAATTTTATATCTGTTGGTGGCTATTGAGCTCAAAAATTCATAGTAGAATAGAATTTATGGTTGTTTGAATATGACAATAGTTATATACATACCAAGAATTTAATTGCTAAGGAATGTTTTGAATTGTTCATGAGCTAAGAGCTATTTAAGTACTTTACATATGTCCAAGTAACTTGTAAAGCTATCAAAATATAAAGCTTGAATTTTGTATCCTTTATGTGTCAGGATATGAGTTATATATTATGACTCATAATAAGTCATTATAACTTGTAGCCACCACTCATAAACTGGACAGAAACTTAGGAGACCTACACTACAAATAATACTACTCCAACTATACGACTCGTCAACTCTTGTAATGACTCCTAGGGCCGAGTCATACCCAGAATAGAACATTAATCATTTCTCACTATCTTAGTTAAGACTACAAAATATGACTCGTAAGGAGACTCATGACTTGAGGAATGAGTCATAGGTTCCACAGTGACCTTGAAAGCAAAGGGCATTACAAAAAGTCTTGAGAAGATGCCAGGATATGCAAAGTTTATGAAGGATTTGGTATCGAAGAAGTGAAATATTGGTTATAAGGATATATATTGCTTGCATTACTGAAGCACAATTACATATTAATCTCTTGTACAAAATAAAGAAGATCCCGAATCTTTCATTATTCCTAGTATTACTGGGACATCTAAGTTTTACAGGTATTTATGTAACTTGGGTGCAAGAATTAACTTGATGCCACTGGCAGTATTCAAGTAACTGGGGTTGAGACCCTCTAAAGCCATAATGATGCAGTTATTAATGACAGACCATATAGTTAAAAAGCCCATGGGCATATCATTTGATGTTTTGGTTAAGGTAGATAACATCATCTTTTTGGTTGACTTTTCTATCTTAGATTATGAGGTTAATTTTGAGATACCCAAATTTTAGTGAGACCATTTTAAGCCATGGGTTGAGCTTTGATGAATATGGGAAAAGGTGAGCTTAAGTTCATGCTGAATAATAAGAAAATCTACTTCAATATATGCAGAGCTATGAAACAGCAAACTTAAAATCATACATTTCCCCCAATACGTTAGACCACTACAAAACAAGTGAGTTAGGAACATAACTGTGGCACCATTAGTTTGAAGCTTTGACGTGAATCACAATAACATGTATAAACAACAAAATACCTTAGGTTGCCTCCTAAGAAGTGCCTCTTTTAACATCGCGGAATGACGTAGCGATGTTGATTACTCAAACTTCACCAAAAAGGCCCATGGATACCTTAATTACTCAGACTTCAACATGCTAGCCCAAGATGTAGCCTCCAGAATTATCATTCAACTTTGAACTTATGAATTTTACCCCTAATTTTTTTTCTAATTTCCTATTATGCCTCTTCGGACGGAGGTATAAAAATAAAGGTCCCAAGAAATAGATCTGCGATATGGTACTTCTTGGCCCTTATGTTAGGAATTTAATTCTTTGATTTTGGCTCAGCAAATTTAAGAATGTAGACATATGTTTACTTCTTATTGCACTCTTCTTTAGGTTCGGATGTCTTGATCAAGATCTGACTATCCAAACACAATACAGAAAAATGGTTCAAATGAGGTCCAACACATCCCTACGCAGTAATTACTGTCTTATTTACATCCCTACATAACTCTAGTATGATCTCTTTAAGAGTGACACTATCTATACGATTATGAGAAATTTTAGACTCCTCTAATTTTTGCTCCTCAAGTTTGATTCTCAAATATTTTTCAGTCTCACACCACCCATAACTATGTTTTTAGGCGTTACATGCAGAAGCTTTTGCATCCAACTATACTTGTAAGAGGTTAGTATCCAAGAGAAACCTATCAACCTTTTAAATAATCTCATGATAGTTGTGGACAAGGTGTGTTAATGTTTCCAAAAAGCTATCCTTGCACTCACACACTATATTTGCCATACTCTTGCAATTACGCACCATATAAAAGGGATAGGGATCTATAATAAAGAAGTCTTCATCACCCCACACTTTCTCTAGACAAGTGGTCATATCAAGAAGAGTAGGTATACACTAACGTATGCCTAAATAATAAAATAAAAGAAAAGCCAGACAATTTCAACAACTCTAATTGGTCAATCCATAATTGTATTCCCTGTCAATGGAACCAAAATTTTATAATGCCTAAACTACCCCTTCTTAGAAGGATAACAAGGTCGCTGTCAAAATATAGTAACTCAACTAGGTGGGTATCGATCCCATAAGGAATAAGTCAGATATTTTTCTTGAACTTATTGAAATCACTAGGCGGTGCAGAAAGGTAAAAAGGGGGGATTTCTAGTAGATAGCAAGAATTAATAAGAATTTGACGCTTTTGGTTGTAATAATCTATGATGAATACTAGTCTTGTGTTCTCCCTGTCTTCTAACACCATAGATATATCATGCATTGTCGGACTATTCCAATACTTTATATGTAGAATCTGATAAGTTATGTACTATCAACTGTCTTATGGACTCATTGAGGGATTTCACCCTTTACCTTTTTGACTCTCAAGGTGTTACTTTGCTAACCCTTATCCTAGATCCCAGTTAACTATCACCTTTTGAGTCTCAAGTTATTAGACATAATATAATCGTCTTACATGGATGATGCTAATTATCCTAGAGTGATAATTAATCTCCAAATTATAGATATGATTTTCTTTTCCTTCTCTCTATCTCTTTTGTGAAGCAAGTAGTTCATATAGGTAGGATTTTAGCATTGGCCACTTCTAAGAAATCAATAAGAATGAATAAAACTCAATACATGCAAGAATCTTTATCTAGAACAAGCACTTCCTCTAGTTTGTTAATCTGCCAGGGTTCCAAGAACTTTAGCTAAGGAAATTAGCCGCTCATTGTTATGAGATCAATCATGCAATCCATAGAAAAAAATTACATAACAGATCTAACAATAATGAAAGAAGAAATCTCAAAGTCTTAAATTGAATAACAAACTAAGAACAATAAGATCCCAAGATTATGAGTCAATCCTAGAATCCCAAGATGTTTTGAATGATGTAAACTTAGCCCCAAAGGTTTTCTCTCAGCCTCTCTCTACTATATAAAAAGGTCTAAAGGGTGTTTATTTATTACAAGAAACCCTAGAAATCAAATCCTAATGAAAATAGGAAAACTTAACAAAACAAACATAATAAGGACTAAAAACATCATAGGAGTGTATGTAGGTTACATGAAAATCCTACGAAATGATTTCCAAATGATGAAAAAAATTGAGGTCGGTGACCACTTACTAAGGTCACCTACGGACCGTATGTACTACATACGGACTGTGTGTGGTCCTTAGTAAGTGACAAACCTCCTGTAGAACTCTTGAAGCTCTCTGTACTTGACCCTCTATCACTTCCTGAGGCCACCTATGATCCGTAGGTATCTTTGGTAAGTGATAGAGTTTTCTTTTTCCTTCTTCTGAACCTTTGGACTTCAAGTTCTGACACCTACTTAGGTACCTACTTAGGCACCTACTCCCAGTAAGTGCCCGGCTTAGTGGCCCAAAACTTCAAATTTTCATCTTTTTCTTCCATTAAGCATCCAAATCCTAGTTTTTCTTTCGCTTAGCATTCAAAACCTAGTTTTCTACAAAATAACTAAAAAATCACAACAATTAAACAAAATAACCATAATACATGCATATTCTCCAAGTTTAACCATCGTAAGTGTAATAAATTCATAGAACATCAAGGTGTCAGAAACCATGAAGTTCAGAAACTTATAGAGGGTTTTTGGACACTGGCACCTACGGTAGGACCTCCTACACTCTATAGGAGCCACATATGCCCCCGTAGGTGGATCCTGACTTTGATTTTCCTCTTATATTTTGTATTGATTTGATAGGGTTTTCTTGTATTCTATAAATATCTTTTTGATGTTTTTAGTTAGTTTATGCACTCTTATTACTTACAAACATACATTTGATTTCGAGATTCAATTTTGATCTTGGGATTGCTTTGTTCCAATTTTTAGTTGAATTATTAATTTGAGTCTTTAGGTTATTTTAATGAATTTTTCAAAGATTTATTTAATGCTTTCAATTATGACTTCCATTAATTGCTTCACAATAATGAGTGGCTAAATTCCTTAGCTAGGGTTGTGGGAACCCTAATAGATTGACTAAGTCGGGGAAGTGTAGTGTTGTCTCAAACTAATATTATTGCTTATATTGTGATCAACTATTGTCTAATAGACATCTAAGCATTTGGAAATTTTAGGATCCCCCCTATATTAATTATGTGTTTCACAAGAGAGGTAGCGAGTAGCAAAAGAATATCACAACATTAATTTAGAGATAATTGTCAATATAAGCTAATCATGTTCATCTACTTCAAATAATTACCTTTATCTAATTAACTAGAGACTAAAAATTTAATGGTTAATATGGGATCTAGGATAAGGGTTAGTAAAGAAATACTCTGAGACTCAAAAGGTAAAGAGTGAAATTCACTAGTGAGTCCACACGACAATTGGTGCTACATAACTTATCAAATTCTTTATGCAAGATATTGGATTGGTTTAATAGAGCACAATAAACATACAAAGTTGAGAAGCCAGGGCGGACACAGTCCTAGAGTTCATTTTATACTGATTACAACCAAAGCATTCCACAACTTATTACTTTTAACAGTTTACAATTACAATCCCCAATTTACTTTCCTGTGCAACCCGTTGATTTCACCAAGTTTGAGATATAGTTCATGTATTCCTTGTGGGTTTGACCCCAACTTGATTTGGGTTACTAGATCTTACATCAACCTCTTTATCTTTAATTTGAGATGTAGCTTTGGATGATATCCAACTATTGGCGTTGTTGCCAAGGAACACGGTGTGATTGTTGATCAAAGTTTTCAAAATTTTTGGGTTTCTATTTTCTATTTTAGTTGGGGGTACACTGGTGTATGACTAGCACAAAGAGTAAAGGCAATCCCTTACTTACACTTAATCTTGAACAAGAGATAATCCTACAACCAAATAGAAGGATAATTGAATACGTATAAGAAGGTGAGCTTGAAGAGGTTCAGATAACCACAATGATTTACTTCCCTCTCCTTATAGATATGTTCAAGACATTGTTGATCAAAAATGGAGAAATTATTATCAGAAGCAACTGACAATCAAAAGAGAGAAGCAAAAACTTGTAGGGTAGCTCAGAAGGCTAGCTGGTGAAATTGAAACCAGGAGTTGACCATCAAGGTGACCACAATAGAAATCAAGATAGAGATAGAAGGGGTAGAGCTCAAGTAATCCCAGAATATTATTACTTACCTCCATATGATGATCCAAATAAGGACAGGTTATCTTAAGACAACTGAGATAGGAGCTATCGTTCCACTTGTATTATCACTGGGTATGAAGTTCGACATTACTAGTGTCATGATCCATCAATTAAATATGAAAGGTATCTTTGCACGCTTGCCGATAGATGATGCAAACATGCATCTCACAAAGTTTTTTAGGATCTACACTTTATACATAATACTTGGGGTAAATCAGAAAATACTGAGACTCAGGTTTTTTCCATTTTCTTTGATTGTAAAGATACAATGTTGTTGGGGGGAATTTTGCGAGGTTCAATCACTACTTGGAATAAGTTGTAGAGAAAATTTTAGGATTATTTCTTTCCACCATCTAGAATGCTTCTATTGAAGGATGGGATGTATAATTTCAAGCAGTTATACTTTAAGTCAATGTATGAGGCATGGTTCTAATTCAAAAATAATTTGATGATGTTGCCTAACCACATAATTTTATGATAGTGCTTTCTTGAGATTTTTTTTAAGCCCATAACACTAGTTTAATAGCTATGGCAGGCACTATTACTCGTGAAACATTCATACATATACACTGGTAAACAACATCAGATATCTTATACCAGATCTTTCTCACTAACCGAGGATGGCATACTCAGAGGTAGAGAAAGGAATTGGAACATATTCTATTAGTGCTTCTAGTGAGAACAAATTTGTTGATGACATAGTGGCATAAGAGGTTTCTCCAATAAGGAAGTAGGTTGGGTTGTTGATAAAGCAATTTAAAATAATGAATTTTAAGAAAGTAAATACAGTTGGCTCATAGGGTAAAACCTCTATATCATATGATTATGATTTTAAAGAAGAAGAAAAGTACCTAGATATAAAGTTTATAGGTTTTTGAGATAAAGGGCAAGGAAACTGAGGTTAGAACTATTACGAGGTTCGGTACAGAGATAAGAGCAGAGAGCAAGATGGTGACTGGATATGCAAGGATGATTACAAGGATAAGGGTTATGTGTGTGTTCCACTAGGAAGTCGTGACACTAATTCAAGGATGTAGGCTATGTTGTCCAAACTAGTAAAGGTTCAAGAAATTCAGGAAAATTACCTTAAGAAGATTAACGCGGACATATCAGGATTAACCCAGAAAGTAGAGTCACCATGCTAATGTGATAAAGTAATTAGAGTGTCAGTTTGGACGAATGTCTACAACTTTGAATCAGAGTCAGTCGGATACCCTTCCAAGCAACATAATATGGAATGCTAAGAACAACTATCATTGTTTACTCATTAATACTCAGAGTGGAAAGGCTATTATTGATCCCTCTATGCCTATTGTTGATATGAAAAAGAATGATAGTATTGAGGTTGATGCCACACCTAAAGCTGAGTCAAAAAAGGCTACAGATATTAATGGTGATGCTGAGACAGACAAAGGAAAGGGAATGGTCGATGAGCCTATAAAGAGAAAAATTCCATAACCTCTCCCACTTTTCACTCAAAGGGTGAAATAGAATAAGGAAGAATGGAATTTAAAGAAGTTCATTGCCATGCTGAAAGAGTTAATCTTAAAAATCCCTCTTCTTGAGGCTCTTGAGAAAATGTCTGGTTACGCTAAGTTTATGACGGAGTTAGTGACTATGAAGAGAGTTGTAATCTTTGAGGATGTTGTGGTTTGCACCACTGTAGTGCAATTACTTCTAGATATCTATCTTAAAAGAAGGATGATCCCGGGGCATTCATAATACCATGCTCCATTAGGACATCCAGGTTTTGTAGAGCATTATATGACTTAGGAGCCAGATGTAATTTGATATAACTGGTAGTGTTCAAATAGTTTAGCTTGAGCCTTCCAGAACCAACAACTATTTGGTTTTTGTTAAAGTAGACAACTTTATTTTTTCAACTAACTTTGTTATCCTAGATTGTAAAGTTGACTTCGAGATGCCCATAATCTTAGGGAGACCATTCATGAACACGGGTAGAGCGATACTAGATATATGAAAAAGGTAACTCAAGTTTAGAGTGAATAATGAGGAGGTCACATTCAACATTTGCAGAACCATGAAGTGGCTAACCGACATAAGGGTGGTGTTAGTTACACATTATGTTGATGACCTAGAAGGCTATTCCTTTGGTTACCTTGAAGAAGTCTGAGCAATCAAGGTACCCGCATCGTGTTACAACATTAAATCAAGCAATGCATGGGAGGAAATCCATGGGCTTGTTGGTGAATTTTTAGTAACCAACATAGTCACGGCATGTTGTGATGTTAAATTAAGCATTGGGTGGGAGCCAACCCACTATATTAGTTTTCATGTTGTTTTTTTTTTGTAGGTTTATAGACTGAGGAACAACCTGGAACATATTAAATAATCACTTAGTTTAGAATATTTCATGTAAGGGGACTTATTGACCCACTCATGGAGGTCATAAGTCCTACTTGGGCCAGGTAAGTTGTGCAATTAAAGTCGGAAAGAAATTTTAAGTATTTGGGGGGCTTCTGAACTTTTACCTATAAAACCTACTTACTAAATCGTAAGAACCACTTATGACCTCATAAGTAGTGTAATATATGTCAGAACAAAAAGTTCAGAGATTAGGGAAAGTGCAAAAAAATTGGCCACCTATGATAGGGCAGCTATCGGTCGTAGGTGCCACCTATGCCCCATAGGTGGTGTCGTAAGTGACCAATTTTTAGCCCAAATTTTCAAAAAAAATCAGCAGACACCTACCCTACCCTTGCCAAAACCAGGCTAGAACATTTTTCAATGCTTATAATATGGTTTAATCACCTCATAATCCTTAAATTTCTATCGTGATATAAAATTCAAACTTTCCAACTTCCTCTTAAACACTATATAAGGCAAGACACATCCCTCAGTCCATAAATTGGATACACAATAATCTTGTAAGGCTAAGGTTTCACAACTACTTCAAGTTTCTACTTTTATCTTTCAAAAAATCAGGGAAAATGTCTTGGCTCCTATAAATAGTGTAATATGATACTAACATAAAACAAATGAGTTGGTACTTGAATATGCTCAAAATTATGTGAAACTCAATAGTTCTTGTTTATAGGAGCCTACAATAAATAATAAAATTAAAATTAGGGCATTGTTCTTGAATTAAAACCCTGTGATTATGTCCTATTTGGATTTAGAAGTTGAAAAGGTGATTAAATACAAAAATTTGTGTGTGTTGAAAATGTTTTAGAAATTGATGCAAGTGATATGTACATTATTGGACTAGAATGGGCAAAAAGTTAACTAAATAGGGATGTAAAGGTTAGAAAAAAATTTGAAGTTTAACAATATTGTTTTATTCTTCAAATTTTTCAATCCTTTATTCTTTTTTAGGCACTAACACTTGATTTTTCATGTACTATGGAACTAAAGAAGGCAGGATAATTGAGGTAATGGGACAAATCCCTTGAATATAGTGGCTCGATGGAGGAGTACCCAATTTCCCCAAATAGATAAACTTACCCATGGACTAGGGCACAAAGACAGGCTATGTCTAAGCATATTGTTAGAGATACTTTAGCAATCCAACTCACACAAACATAGTGAGGCAGATGACCAACTTCTACTTAGGCAAGGGCCCAACCAGAGGCTAGTCAACCAGTTTCTAAGTTGAGGATGAAGTCGGATAAGTTATAACCACCACACTCTCCCTAGTCTAAGAAGGGAGAGGGTGATGATGAGAAGGAGATAGATTCAGATCCACCAGAAGATATAGCCACACAGGAACCCCAGTCTGAGAAGGGGTCACGGGATAAGTCCACAATAGGAGTTCTTGATCCATCAACTACAGTACCCTAGTCCGAGGATGTGTACTTACCTTTCAAATTATTTTTCATATTTTTTAGCATTTTTCCTATTATATATTACCCATATCTTTCCCAAGTAATTTATGACTTGATGGTACTGACAGTTTGATTATTGGGCAATTTCTTTGGTTTTTAAAGTCAATTCCCTGTTTAGAAGTCTTCGCTAGTTCCAAATAGCCACCGAGCAAAAAATTTAGCAAAATAATCTTGGATGCATATTCTAACTATACCAGCAACTTCAAAATATCAATTTTAGGTTAGGTAGACCTTTGGTTTGGGTCCTGATGCACCCGAGCTCATTTTGACCTATTGGTTGAAAAGTTGAAAAATAAAAAGGTTGGGTGTAGGACCAACATTTAGTCGAAACAAACTAGGACAGAAAATCCAAATTTTCCATCACATCTGAAACATTGAATTTAGTGTGGTCACATAGTTCATTTGCATAAATTGGATTGCAAATGTATCCCGAGGCCTTAGCAAACACTTGGAAAATTTCTTAGTTTCAGTAGGTATTTCGTGTCGGAGAGGATGGTGCGATCGCACCAAGAGGTATTGCAATCATAATACCTTCTTCTGTAGCCTGTGTGCGATTGTAAACCTTAGGTGCGTGATAGCCACACCTGGGTACCTGATGGGATTATAAATAGGGTGCCTAGGTCACAAAATTACTCATTTCCACCAACTCTCTTGAAAGCAAAAGACCTAATGAGCATGATAACTAAAAATTAAGACTTATGGATGACTTGGTAGCTTTATAAACATCTATTATCTTGAATATCCTTATATTTAAGGAATGATTTCATCTCTTTCATGGTGAAATTCTTTGCTCTTGACCCAAAACCCCAAATAGCATGTGGACTTGATTTTAGCCCCAAATTAGCTTGTTTTTCACCTATTTCTTGAGAGTTATGATTACTTGGTCATGTTAAAACATTGGGTGAACCTTGGAAACGTGATTTCCATAAGTGGGACCAACTTAGGATTTTTGATGTAATTTTTGGACTCAAAGCACAATTGTGCAATATGGGTATTGTTATTCTCGTATTAATGAGTATATTATAATTTTAACAGTGTGATAGAATTTTAGGATTATTAATTAAAGATTATCATTTGGTGAATAATTTAAGGATTTGTTGTTCGGCTTTGTGGTGGACTTCTTTCTATTCTTCTTCATAAGATGATGTGTGTTATATATTGTGTACGCATGTGAATGTTAAGATTGATTATGGATAGGATGGCTTCACCTTGATTATTGAAGTTTATGGATTAGATAAATGTTGTAATACCCAAAAAATTTCCTAGCTTAAATTTGTTCCTAGAAGTTAAGGGATGTCTTCCAAAATAAATAATATTTGTTTCATATAGAATTTTCTAAATTTTGAATTTTCATTGTGTGGGAAATTGAATAAGCTTTCCATCGATATCATTTTCACCCAAATTCGACACTCGGTGAAGAAGTTAACGCATTTTTAAGTTGACAGTGTGCCAACTGGGCAGACACCGCATCGCAGTGAAGGACAATTTCATAATTGTCACTTTCCAGTCGACCACCATGATGTTGGTGTGTTACGGCGAGGTCCAAATCGTATTTATCAATTTTTAGTGAACCTTCGCAATATTGGTGCGTCGCGGAGAGGTCCATTTTCTCAATTGTCAAAATCTAGTGGGACAATGCGATAGCTCCGCGTCGCAGAGGTCCCCAATTTCCCATTCATCAATTTTCTAGTGAGCCACCGTGATAGTGGTGCGTTCCATTAAATCGGGACCCAGTTACATTTTTACAGCTTTGTTTAGGAGTTTAAAGAGGGACATTTTGGACTTTTTTCCAGCCTCAAAAACCGTCCAAACACAAGATTTAACTCTATTACAGACATCTTATGATATATTCCTCAAAATTTTTCCCAACTAAAATCCTAAACTTCAACAATCAACCTCAAGAATCCTACAATTCCACCACTCATTTTCCAAATTAATTCAAGATTCAAAGTTCCCAGTTCAAGAATTATAAGAATCATCATTCAAGAGCACGAATAGAATCTCAAAAGTAAGCTTGTTCATCTAGTTCATCATCCAAGGTATGTGGGATTTTGAAAAAGGATAAATTTTTCATCCTTGTGCCCAAAAACTTACTTTAAATTACAAATTACTGAGTTTTGTATGATTTCCCATGAAATTTAAGGTACAGTTTATACCCAATGTTGCTAATTGAATGATTTTGAGATTTTAAGTGATTTGGGTATTGAATTACATGTATACTTTTAAAAAATTAATGTGTATGATCATATTTTTCAGATTTTAAGTTGAATTATGAATAGTTTTTTTTCTCAAGCATGGACCTTATGGTGTTTGACATGATATTGAAGAATGGGTCATTAAGCCCTAGTTTGTATGTTGACATTTTAAGAATGACTATGTTTTAAGCATCCCATGATTAGCTATTTTTAGATTTTGATAAAGAAAGTTGATCTATTGATCCAATAAAAGATAGAAATTCACATTATTCATATAGTTTATGATTTAAAGCAAAGAGAAGTATTACTGATTTTCATTATAAGCCCTTGTGTTGTTTTAAGGTGGATTTTCTAAAAATTCTGAGCAATAAGTATGGAAGTAGTATTTAGCACTGAGTTGGGTATGATTCCAAGGTCTCATGCCCCAGAACTACGTTCCACCATAGGTTTCTGATTTGCCCATAGTGGGTTAAGATAGTGATCACTTAAGTTAAGATTCTATTCCAATGGCAAGGGTAGAATAGCTCTCCTCAATGTGGGAAAGACATTGGACTCCATGTCAGCTCATATGGTTTATGTCGTTTAGAAGAAAGTCCCAAAGTTTCGAAATTTCCAAAGCTCCCAAAGCTTCTAAGTTTCAAAAGAAAAGAATGATAGAAAAGCTTTTATAAGACTAAGTGCTATGACTCACTAGATTTATAAGTATGATTTGTTATACATGATTTTATATTTTGATATTTTCGATAATCAAGCATATATGATTCATATACATCCATCATGCATTTACTTTCTAATTATGATGATGTCTTACTTATGCATTACACCCTCATATACTCAGTACATCCTCAAAGTGTTATCCACATATATGTCTATGTGCTACATTGGCTTATAATGTAGGTTCAGGTGCTTAGTATCAGCAGTGTGAGTAGTTTGAGCATCTCTATCTACGCTCCCACAGTTGGTGAGTCCTCATGATTCGAGGGCCTATTTCTTCAGATTTCCAACTTTCATAGTAATTGATTTATTGTTTTTGTTTAGTCCGAGTCAGTTGGGGGTATATCCCAATGGGTCTCTTATTCTTTAGTAATAGAGGCTTATTGGACCA